>NC_039287.1:8739831-8845769 GCF_003368295.1 Carassius auratus | reverse complement strand
TATTGTTTCTGTTTTTAAATAGGCTATTGTTAACTGAAAGTATCTGTTTGTGGAGTGAGGGGAACTAAAATAGCTTAGCTATGTTTACAGTGTTTATTATATTGTTAGTAAACATTTCGCGTCGGCGTAAAGAACACATACACATCAAATTTAAAATTAAAATTAAGCCGCTGTGAACTTGAGTATTGATGAATTTGTATTCACTCAGGCAGTCAGCACAGCCGAACTCTCCATCAGATGAAGTAACTGTGCATTGTTTAATAAAGTTGCTCTAAAGTACCAAAAAACATCAGTCAAGGATAAAGCCTGCACTGAGGTATGCAGCAGGCTCATTATAAACACTCGATGGTGAAAAATGATAATCACAGCGTCCGATGCAACAACTGTCTCTCAGTGTGAGTGACAGGAATGGAGAGGGAATAAATGAATAGTTTTTTAATGCTGCAGAGCTCCAGAGCAGGCGCTGACACAGACAGCAGTTATGTAAGCAAGCAGAAGAGAGGAGCAGCTTTGTCAGATTAGGCAAATCAATAGGGAGCCTCTGCACCGTTGCTGCAGGGGAAAGTATTAATAATGCACCTCAAGGTTTTCAAACCGTCTAGGTATGCTTTCACCCAAAACAACATTTAAAGCTTAAGACAGACAAGTTTTCTTTTATTCGGACTACAAATCTAAAGAAAAGAGACCACAGAGTGAAACATTGAGAAATGTGTGCCCTGTGCATCTGCAAAGCTCAAACTGGGTCACATAAATCAGTCAGTATACACTCTCATACATCAATTGCAAGAGATGGTTTTTCCTTGTAGCTGCCTCTGACCCATCTTCATTCCCATTCTTACATCAGCTTCAGTGGAATAGGGACACTGATCCTTGATCAATGTTTTTCCTCTCTGGTTTAGAAGGATGAGAATCAGCTTGATAAAGTAAGTTCAGGGTTTAACAGGAACACCTGTTTCAGTCAGGCTGTCTGAACGGGCTCTTACTGTCTGAAACATTGAAGCATTGATTTTGAAATTACTGCGATTTTTCTTCAACTCTGCCTATGCCTAAATGCTACGCAGAGAGAGGAGATTCTGCTATTCTTTCAGCTTTACTATATCAGATGACAGGGGTTATGTGGATCCTCCCCTGAAAAAGCCTGTCATCACCACTTCGGCTGGGTGTGCCCCATATGGTGGGTGTTTGTGGACTTGGATTAAATCAGGCCTGTGGCTAGAAATGAAGCAGCACTGCAATGCTAATAAAAAGATGTTCATACACCAAAACATTACACAAATCAACTCATCACACAAAATGGGCTTCAGACATTGCAACAGTGCCTTAAAGGAATACAGGTTTAATAAAAGTTAAGCTTAAATCAACAGCTTTTGTGGCATAATACCAGAAAAAAAATCATTTTGACTTGTTCCTCTTTTTAAAATCAAAAATCAGGGTTACACTGAAGCACTTATAATGGCGCTAAACGGGACCAATCCATTAAACTTAAAATACTCACTTTTTCCATAGTACCAATGTTAAGATTTAAACAATATCTCTGTTAACATGATTTTAGCAGAGAACAGCAGGATCACTTACTAAACTTTTCCATGTTCTAATTTGACAACTGTACTGTACTTCAAAACGTTACCCAAAATTTGTCATTTTAAAAATGCATTTTCCCCCTTGTAATAGCAAATCTGAATGTTCAGCATCCATTACAGTCTTCAGTGTCACATGATCCTTCAGAAATCATTCAAATATCCTGATCTGCTGCTCAAGAATAATTTCTTATTATTATCAACGTTGAAAACAAGTTGAGCTGCGTAATATTTTTTTGGAAGCCATAATTTCAAACAGAAATCTATGAAACATTATTGTGATTTGATTCATTTAATTTTCTTTTACAAAAAAAAAAAGAGAAATAACAGGAAATGAGTCAAAATTACTTTTTTTGCAGTGATTCACATTACATAGACAACAAATGCTGTCAATTAGACTACATTTTTATTGAACCCAGAATATTCCTTGAACCAAGCTGGCACAAGCTCTTACATTACTTTACTCTTCCAAATCACATAGCTGCATATCCATGAGCCAATAACAGCAAACAGATACTGTAGAATGTATTCCCAGTGTTCTACATGCCATTTTCCTTCTGTTGCATTTGGAAAGGGCCAGTTACATCCCATTTGATTTCAACATAAACATGCACCCAAATTCTACTGCCACAGTGAAAGCCAATGACATCCAGTTTGCATGGTAGCATGGGTGTAAGGGGCTGTGAGAGAGTACAACACTTTACCAGACCACGGAGCATAAGCAATGTCCATTGAACATCACTGGTATAAATGCTCTCTGTTCCAGGGTGTCTAGTTCTCTCAGAGATTGGGAGACAGTGATGGGGGGCGGGGCGGGGATGGGGGAGGTTACGGGCACCCATTGGCAGTTTCCTGTGAGCGGTGGCACTCTGGCTCGTGTGAAACTAATGAGGGTGGACAGAGCCAAGCCACACCAGGCCAGCTGCATGTCGTCTGGTCCACCCTGTTCTGCTTTTCTGGAATTCCACAGAGATTTGAAAATCAGAGCTGGGCGAAGAAGAGAAACAGAGTGAAAACACCATGCAATCAAATTTTAATCTAGGAATGGGCCAGTATGAGATTCTGACAGTATGATAACCTTAAGTAAAAATATCATAGTATCACTGTATTGTAACAGCTCTGAAATGTGTTATTTTTAAATGACTGGGTAAAAGAAATAAAGACTGACATCTTTATTTAACCTAAATATCTAATTACAGTTATTTAATTTTAGATATAATTCACATGCATATTATATAATTTCATATCATTAATATAATAATAATCTTACACAATTTGACTTAATAATAACCCAATTGACTTTTTCAGAAGACGGTCAGCTCCCCTCAGAAACACATTATTCCATTGCAACTCAGTTTGTGCAGGTCCAGAACAGAGAGTTTATAATAATGAAAAAAAAAAAAAAAAACGGCCAGTTGCCGTTCACGTAAAGGCCAAAGTATATTTTGGCCGCGCACCCCGTGGTACTGCGCGTGTGTCATCCGTCCGCGCTCATCTACGTTTGAGTATACTTTTGAAAGCTGTTCGGACGCGGCTGTGTGCGAGACGGAAAGGAACGCTGAATGTTAAGTGTACCCGGGCCTTAAGTTCCAGGGCAGCTCTTCAAGTTCGGCCATCTTACGCACACGTGACTGACCGCTCGCTCGCACCAACAGGAGGAGGAGGGGTCAGTGTTACTCTATGAAAACTATGACAAATATGGCTCCAGCAAAAAGGTTGATCAATGTCATGGATGAGAGTGTAAAGGCAAATGAGTTGAACACCTCAAGGAAAAGATTTTACACAGGAACAGGGAAATGCATTATCTGGACTGGACACTTCTAAAATAATTATTGATCAACATACAGTGGAGAGACTATTCACACATGTTTGTTCTGGCAAGGCTTCTGGACCTGATGGTATTTCTGGATGGCTACTGCAATCGTGTAGTAAAGAACTAGAAGAAGCCTGGTGTCCCATCTACCAGAAGTCTGCAGACACACCCAGTCCCCCTCTATCTGGAAGAGTTGTTACTATCCCTGTCCCCAAAAAGGCTAGTTGTAAGGAGAATAATGATTATCGTCCAGTGGCATTGATCTCGATAGTGATGAAGTGTTTGGAGAAAATTATGATTGATCATGTAAAAACTGAGGTTAGTAGTGCTTTGGATCCATTTCAATTTGCATATAGAATTAATAGAAGTACTGATGATGCTGCTATAACCATCACACATTTAATAAATAGACATCTAGAGGATACTAGCTCATATGCACGACTTTTGTTTTTAGATTTCAGTTCAGCTCTCAACATGCTGCAGTGCATCTTTTAATTAAGAGGTTGATGGATCTTAAAGTTCACCCTCTTATTATTAAATGGTTTAACTCTTTTTAACCAACCGTAGGCAGCAGGTTAGTGTCAATGGAACACTCTCTGAAGTTAGAACTTTGAGTACTGGAGACCCTCAGGGTTGTGTTAGTTCACCGGTGTTGTTCACTCTGTATACGGATGAGTGCAGAAGGTGCTACCCCAATAATCATATTATTCAATTCTCAGATGATACTGCAATTTTAGGATTATTAAAAAAGGATGGTGACCTGTCCGAATATTTTTCAGAGATAAGAAAATTTGTGTGATAACAACCACCAAGCTCTAAACGTAGGTAAGACCAAGGAAATGGTGTTTGATCCTAGAGGAGTGGGTGATCACAGGCCACTGAGCATCCACAAACAAAATGTAGCACAGGTCTCATCATATAAATATCTTGGGGTCTTTTTTGATGATTCACTAACATGGCATATACATGTGGATAATCTCTGTAGTAAGATACAACAAAGATTGCATTTTTTACGTCGTCTGAGAGTTCACAGGGTTGATAAAAACATTATGGTAATTTTTTACCAGGCAGTAATTCAGAGATACTGTGTATCACAGTATGGTTTGGGAACCGATCTGTGCAATCGAGATCAAAGCTGATACGAATGATACATACTGCTTGGAAAATTATAGGATTGAATGAATGGACCCCACTGCAAACTATGTACGAACATGCCACTGTAAGACACGCTGAGAGGATTGTTTGTGATTTTTCCCATGTTTTGAATACAGAGTATGAGTTGGAACGGTATAATGGAAAATATTAGTGGTTTTGAAACTGTGAAACTTTCAAATCGTGGTATACCTTAAAACCGGTAATAAGTCCATGCCTATTTTAAACCTTCACATCCAACAATATTCATTGAGTGAAACATAAGGAGACAGCATGCCACCCCAAACTACTTCTTTTGATGATAAGGCGACGTGACATTTCATCAGGAGACACGCTGCCTTGAGAGACAAGGCTCGCCCTTTTCCGGAGTGAGCTTGAGGAATGCTTCACACAACACTTGACCCACAACCCACCCTCAAAATGGGAGATTCAGCAAATATAATTTCATAAAACATCTAATTAGGTCCTAAAAGGTCAGACCAGCACAAGACAATGAGATGTCTTCCAAGGAGACTGGCCATGTTCTAGTAGCCTTTATGTATGCCAGGACGGTCTGCTTTGTTGCTAAGGGGGGAAAAAGTTCCAGGTCACTTCAGTGTTTTCGGATTCAAGATGTTCCTCTTTTTAATAAATTCCCAATTTAAATAACCAGAGTTATGAGAAATGTCTTAGGCATGAATTTCAAAGTAATTAATATGGATTTATCTTGACTGATGATGATGTTCATTATGCTTGGGTCACAGCAGTCAGGGAGAGAATTGACAAACACATAAGCCATTGCTTTTCCCTGTCATCGGTCTTTGCATTTATTCATTCACTGCAGTGCTGCGGTTTGTTTTTTTGGTCAGTCCTTGATAGATGATGATGACTACATGTAACTGGGTGAATCTCCAAGTCACATTTTACCCCCAAAATCGAAAGACAATGATAAAGAATAAATAAATCTAAAGATACAATAAATATTTTAATTTGTAAAATAAAACCTACTATTAGGACTATTATGGATTTTCAGGATGATTCAAATTATTTTATCCCAGCTTCTCATTATTGTAACTGTAAAGTCAATTATTATATAAATTAGTTATCTGTGATACTGCTTCTTAAACTGCAAAAGTTTATTTAAAAGTATTAGTACAGTAAAAAATAAAAAATAAAAGAAGAGAGAATCAAAAATAATGAGAAAATCCTGTGACATTGCTGTACTGAGAATGGGAGTCAATTGGAATTGGGTGGGTTTTATAGTCTAGAAAATAATGAAGAGTAATAATAGCAAAATACCAGATTACATTTTCTTTTTGCAAAGAAAGGCTTCAGTTTTTTTTGGTGTTTGGTGAAACTTGATCTGGGCATTACTTGGTAGTTTCAGGTTTAATGGACATAAAATATTTAGAATCCTTGGTCTTAAAATAATTACTGCCTGCATGACAAAGAGTCTTTTCTCAATAGTATCATCATAAGGACAGTTCCAATGACGCGAGAACAGTTTACTAGCTTACTCTAACTACCTCTTAGTATCACACACATGGCAGAAGGACAATTATACATGTTTTTTCTTTCATTGGCAAAAATGCCTGCTTCCTGTTTGTGTTCATTATTCCATTCATTTAAGTATCTTTATCTGTGCCTTTCCTCTGCAAAAGGGAAATGCCACGCTTTCATTTCTCTAAACTCATATGACAGTATCACACTCAAATTGTCTTTACTGTAAATAAAAACGAAAAAAGCACTTGGGCTGGAAATATCGTCATGCTCATTTCGGTGTTCTAAGCCAATTGAAAACAAATAAAAACTAGACAGCTTTTGATTGAATTTTGAAAGTTATAGTAAGTTATAGGTGCATCAATATAAAATAAAATATCTCGCTTGGCATTGAACTTTGAGCTTTAGAATTTTACAGCTATTATTTATACTCTAACAACAACATTACACACTAAGTTAAGTTTAAAACATGGGATCACGAAGAACGGGACCTTTATTGTTTAATGTAAAATGTTTTTTATTCTTAAGAAGTATTCTAATTAGTTGAGATAGTGAATTGGTGGGTTTTTGTTAAATGTGAGCCAAATCATCACAATTAAAAGAACCAAAGACTTAAACTACTTCAGTCTGTGTGCATTGAATTTAATACCCAAGTTTCACAATTTGAGTTGAATTACTGAAATAAATTAACTTTTTCATGACATTCTAATTTATTCAGAAGCACCTGTATGTCTAGACATTTTGTCACACCTTAACTTAGTGATTATTTTGACTTATGTCTGTTCTAGAGATGTTACAACTTTTTGATAAAGCTCTGGGTTAATTGGATTTCTTTTGGAAATATGTTTCAAATTCACACTGAATGCCTTTATGACTGTAAAGCATGTCTGTGTGTGTCAAAATCGTGACCTAAAATCTAAATAGCAAAATTGATCAAAAGAATTGAAAGTTTTTTTTTTTTTTGTCCATATCGCACAGCCCTAATCAATACCACAATACACAACCTCACTGACTAAAGAATTACAGCTAAAACTCAAAAACCACCCCTTGCATTTTCTGCTGAAATACCATTGTCAATATGAATTAGTCTAACTATCTGTTGTGTTACAGAGTGCAAAACCACAGTGGGTCACATAATTCAATTTTCATTGTATCTAAATATTTTCAATGATTTAAACCACTGGAAAATAATAAATTATAAAGAAAAAGAAGAAATCTGAAAAACTGTGCAATTTGGTCCCCTTCCTTGGCAAGAGTCCATCACTTTTCAATTTTTAAAAGGGCTTTCTTCAGCTCGCACTCCCAGTAGACTCAGCCTATGACCCTTTCAGTAATGCATGAATGAATGTAGGAGGAGAGAGAGAGAATTGTGTGGAACTCCTGGATCACACAAATGTTTGACTGAGCCATAAGATATGACAGTAGAAGATAGCTTGTCTGTGGTTCGAACACTGTTGGTCCTACGCATCAAAATGCAAAAATGTATTCTACCTAAATTGTAAGTCTGTTTAAATGTGTAGTTATCACAGTTTTTGCACAGTTAAGATACAGTTTTCATTTGTCTGTTCAAATACAAATGACATCATGCAAAAATATAATATCTAAAGGATCAAAATGACTGGATGATGTCTAAATAGTTCAGCTTTGCAAAAACCAGGCTTGTAGGATTTCAGTTAGGCTAAAGCATATGCACGACATTTTAAATAGACAAAAGCATTGCTTTGGTCTGAAAGAAAAGTGCATGTAAATGAACTTTATGTTAAACAAAATCGTGGCTGAATGAAGCCTATGTGGGATTCTTTTGCACTTGCTAAATGTAAACCAGATGTGAAACGCACAATATGAACTCTATTGAAATCCATTCGTCTCCTTCAACTCACATTTTTCACCAGAACACCAAGACAAAAACAAATGGAAGCAAAGCAACAGAGACAATTAATTGATGAATGGTGTCCTTTCTATGTAATCACCTCTGCTTTCTGCTGCTGTTTCCAAAATCAGCTGGACTAAATTTAGTGATTTGGCCTAGTCCTCCATTGATCTGAACTGCTGACAGCCGAAGCTTGTAAAGTACCACTGATCAAAATAAATAAATAATTACTAGACTATCAGTCTTGGCAAAACACTTCTGTTGTACAAGAGACAAATGCTTATATTAAATCAGACCCTGCAGCACGCTGTTTCTGAAGACCGCTCTACTGTACATAAAAAGTGTATAAATAGTACAGGACTTTGGCTATCCTTAAAAACGACAGAGAATTAGATCAACACGGGACTGACAAGCATGCTAATGTATTTGACATCTGTGTCCACTAAGTCCACAGTTTATGAGCTTGATCCAAAAAGAGGGAAAAATTGGGATGGCAGCTTTTTTGGTCTCTGTGCTACAGAAGCAGAGCAATTAATGGAAAAAAGCTCCAACCACAATGGACAATTAAAAGTGTGTCCAAAATGAGGTTGAAACTGGATCTTCCTCCTCCCTGTGGAGAGACTTTTGTAAGTATTTCTGTGCCGAGCGTGACCTGATATGCCAGTCCAGATACAGGTAGGCATTCACTTTCTGAGGCCAAACGCCTTGATCCAGATGAATCAAAGGAAGCCTTTACTGGGCGAGTCGAGGGTTGTTCATATGATTTTCTTCTTATTAAGATGAGTCACTGTGACCATGATACCTCATTATTGTAAAGCAGATGAGTACTGGGGAGCTCTCTGACAACTAGAGTCAGGAAAATGGGCTAATCACGATGGACTCGATCTCTGTATAGGGCTGGGGACTTCTGTCTGTTCCTGTTGCACCTTTGAACAAATTACTTCACTGTTATAGACCCTGCAGCTACCTCAGAGCTTTGCTTCTCACCTCTTACCTGTCTGTGTGCCAGATACATGCAGGAATAAAACACCTAAACACTTGCACAAACCAGGTAGACTTGGAGTAATAGAAGTCATTGATACAAATCCTCTGTAAAATAAGTGTTTAATCAAAGTTAGTCTAAGTGTGAAGGACATTCATTACTCCTCCTTTCATTGTCTAGTAGGGGTGTAACGATATCACAAATCGAACCGAAAGATCGCGATACACCACCCACGATACGAATCGCGGAACTCTCGTGGTGTACCGCGGTACTTTCACGCCTCCTGCTGCCCATTGTTGATGTTAATGTCACTTATCTCTTACTAACTAATCTATTAATTTATTCAATTTTATTTGCATACATTTGATTAAATTGCATTGGTAACAACTAATACGAGCTTTTTAAACGCTGTTCTAAATATTATATTCCAAAGTTACTGTTTTCCAAGTGCATGTCATGTCACGTGACTTGGGAGTGAGCGTCACACTCGGTTACTACTGCATATGCAGGATGGCTGCTCCGCCTGAGATTGCAGATCCCACAGACACATTTAAGTCTTTTGTGTGGGAACATTTTGGTTTTCCAGTGGAGTACAGGAATGGAATTTGTGTCGTAGACAAAGCACACACAATCTGTCGTAACTGTTTCTCAAAACTTACTTATACGACAGGAAACACGTCTAATATGCAAGCGCATCGGAGACATCACCCCAACATTAATATTAGCGACACACGTAAGAAGCCTCAAAAACAGGAAACTTTTCCCACTGCCTTCAGAATGAATGTTTGAGTGCTCAAACAATTACATAGGTAATAGGTGTTTTCATGGCACTAGATATGCAGCCGTTTTCCGCTGTTTAGAATGACGGATTTTATTCATAACTCATACAAAAATGAGCCGACACTCAGTGAAAACGTAACATGCCTCACAGACATAATAAATATATCTATAGAAAGCTGTAAATGACTACTTAACGAAATAAAACAAATCTAAAACAAAAACTTATTGTAATCATAATCTGTGAAGATCTCGGCGCATCTAATGAGGAAATCGCGAGACAGGCAACTTCATCCTTGCAACACAGACTTAGAAAACACTAGTTTATTAGTAAATAATTCAAATATCTCCCTAATATTTACCAGTCACATTTATGGTAATTACTTTTGCCGGTGCTTTGCGGCAAGCTTGAGCCTATTGCGTGTATTTGAACGCAGAACTGTTCAGCTGCGCTGCTGCTGCGGGACACTAAACTCCGTCGAGTCGCTCTTCACAGTCGCAGTAGCGCGGTCTCGCGTTGTTTCCACCAGCGCGGCAATTTTGTTTTATCACTTATTAATGGATGTCTAAAATATAAAAGTAAGGAGAAGTATAAAACAGGCGGTAGGCCTGGCCCGCGTCTGAACTTTGACGTGAAAATTGGTCTCAGAGGAGCAGTTAGATGTGGCATCCAGCAGTGATGATCCTCCAGCAAAACAGGCACCAATCTCTGAACTGTTTGGAAAGTTAGTTCCAGTGGAGCCAGGCACTCCTGCACCTTGTAATGTTTGTCATATCAAATGTCTCCATATCAATGGTGAAAGATATACATTTTATTTATAATATATTTAATTTTAGTTTACTCGGATAAGCTGACTGCACTACAGAGATAAATGTTTTATTCTGACTAGTCTACATTGGAAGTATTTATTTAAATTTAGTTTACTCAGGTATGCTGACTGCACTAAAAATGTGAAGCCAAAGTTAATAAAGAAAAAGACAAGTTATTTTGTTGCTATAATTAAGTTAAGTGGATCTATTGTCCTTTTACCAGCAATGCTAAAGAACATGAACCCTGCCACCACAGCAAACCGAACCGAACCGAACCGTGGCTCCAAAATCGTAAACCGAACCGAACCGTGCCATTGGTGTATCGTTACACCCCTATTGTCTAGTCACCTGTGCAAAGAACAAATGTGATTATGCACTACTGTAAACAAGTAGAATCTGTTCCTCATAATATACTCATTGATCACAGTTCAGACATCAGAAAAGACATAGCCTGCAGTGTGAAGGGTGACCAGTAGGGCTGGGACAACACGTCGAGGTCATCGATGACGTCGACGCAACAAATACACATCAAATAGTCAACCTGGTTTTATTTCTCTAAAAAACGTTTGCAAAACATTTACCTTATCTGCGCTAAATATACGCCATGGCCGGATCAACATTCTGTCCAACGTTATATAACCAATCCAGGGATTTACCTTATTTGATCGGTGAGTGATGTAGAATAGAATGACTGCTGGGCCTGACAGGGCGCGTACGAGAGAGAGCCCCGGCTGTGCACGCACTCACAGTCTTCAAACAACACGAGCGCTTCTTGCTCTCTCTCTCCCTTGTGCATATTAATCAAAATCATTAAACACGATAGAAAAAGGGCGAAACACCAAAGTTTCACGCGCGCTCGTGCACTCACAGTCTTCAAACTACATGACCGCTGTCTTGCTCTCTCTCTCTCTCCCTCGTGCATATTAACCAAAATCATTAGACACGATAGAAAAAGGACGGAACGCCAAAGTTTCACGTGGAGCATTCAGAGATTTTTTTTTTCTCCATGACAGGCTGCTGGCTCCCACTGTTTTTTTTTTTTGCAAAAGCACTCTCTGTATTAGCCCAAAGCCCTCAAGTTTACATTGGTTACTGTATTCTTTCAATTGCTCTAAACAAGTATTTTGGGTGACCTTTTTTATTGAATGCTAGACATCAAATTGTTGTTATTTTCATCTGAAAGAATAACTTTTTTTCAGTAAGCTGGGCCCTATGTGTTCAGTAAGCTATGTGTTTTCAAGGCTTCAAGGTTTTATTCAATGCTATCTCTATTCAAGTGCAAAGTAATGCATTCTTAGTCAGTCTTTTATTTTGTAATTTTTAGAGCAATAAACATATATTGCAATGTTAAGGAATTCATGTTTTTTTCATTCAGAGTTGTAAATCAACATGTATAAATTGTTAGTAGTCAATTAATGGGGAGATAATCGAAATTGAATCGGTCCGAAAAAATTAATTGTTAGATTAATCGATGCATCGAAAAAATATTCGCTAGATTAATCGTTTAAAAATAATCGTTTATCCCAGCCCTAGTGAACAGGATCCCCAGAGTGTCTCAGGGTCCAAGTGTATTTGACGGGGTGAAGGCTTCACCATCATCTCAGCAACACGTGGAGTCTCAGTGAAGCCTGATGCAGGGCAGACTGCTAATGCATTATCAAAAACCTTATATGGGTTGCTGAGAGCCTTAATGCCTTTAGAAAGCCAGTCAGTCAAAAAATACTGAAACTGAAATCCCTGCTAAGACTATAGCCTAGAATTAGCTATGCATTTTAGATGGTCATGTGTATAGAACACTTAGAAAAGCTACTGAATGTGTGTGCAAACCATTTCAAGCTAACAAAACAAGCAATTGGCTATTTAAGAAACAACAACTGAGCTTTAGCGATTTGCAAATCATCATATTATCGAAATCAACTTGAGTCTGCAAATTGACTGAATGACTACGCAACTAATCAGTTAAAAAGGAAGCCCTGTATCATTAGGCTGATTTTGGGCTAACTAAAAATTGATTGGATGGGTTTCTTATGGGGGCATTTATACAAAGTGCAAAGGAGTGCAAAAAACAAAGTAAGATACAATGCAATGGCCAAAGAGGCCCATCTATTAGTGTTTTGCAGCTAAAATAAATAAATAAATATATATATATATATATATATGTGTGTGTGTGTGTAAAAAATACAATATACAATTATATATAAATATATCACATTATAAAAACTTTAATCTTAATAACATCATCATTAAGAGTAAAAAAATAAATCTGAGAAAATGCAAATAACCCCGTCTGTGCCATAGAAAGAGGGAAAAAACTAAATACCCTGACCGCAACTCTCCAAACAGGGCATTCCAGCAGTGAGTTGTGGTTTGTGAACACACACTCCACCAAACCACTTTTGCCTATTTCATGCCATTAAAATGAATGAATAAAAGCCTGCAAGATCTGAGGTCTCCTACAAGAGTGATGTCAAGCCACAGAGCTATTGCTGAATGAGAGTTAAAGTTCAAGAGACTTTAGACTGCAACACAATACTGCTGAATGATTGATACAACGCTTCGGCCTGTGAGGGATGCTCAATAATAGGCAAAAAAGAAACAAAAAGAAAAACCAATATGAATTTTTTTTTATGGGGGGGGGGGGTAAATTGGGGGGGGGGTAAATTGTTCAGCTATGCTCTCTTTTTTGTGTTTGATTCAATGTGGGAGCAAGGATGTATGGGATCAGAATCCCGCCAAATGTACTTCAGTCACAGATCTAAAAACAATAAGCATAAATACAATATTTTATAACACGTTTAAAATAAACAAAAACAAAAGCATTTTTTTTTTTTACATAAACAGCGCAGTCATGGATCGAAAAATAATAAGCGTGAATCAAAAATGTAAACATTTAAAATTATATTGCACAAAACTGAAAAATGAACTCAAAATGTTCCAAATCGTAAACAAAATTTTTGTGGTCCTTTCCCCATTGCTCTTGTTTCCACGTTCTGCGCTTGCGTTTCTAAATGTTGCAGTTAGAGTTTCATGTTAATCAGGGTGGGCTTCAGCATCACCATTGGCCCACAAGTTCTAGATTGACAGGTGCTCCTCTAGCCAATCAGTCCAAAGGGGAGTTGACGTCACTCCAATTAGACTCGTGGCTGCTGTGGCAGGTGTGTGAAGATGGATAACCTGCGTCAGCAGGCCAATCACAGACGATCTCAGGTCTCACGTGACAGAAACATTCCCTTTGTGTTTTGATATTTTCTGCATGCTCTATCATGTAGTCCGAGTAGGCCGATATCTAGCCTGTTAACATGTGTCTTGTTAGTTTGGTTTAGTGAGCAATACTTTATATTAGTAAATCTCCATCACCTGCGCACTTTTACATGGAGCAGCATTAGGCACATTTGACTTGAAGCAGCGCTGCACAGAATGATCACTGTATGACATCAAATACCGCGTGAGCGATTCTAATGCATTGGATCCGCGTGCTCTCTTATCACTCACGCTATACTTTGATGCTCCATGTGAAAGCTTGCAGGTGATGGAGGTTTACCGCTGATTACAGAACCGGCTTTACTGACAAGATAAATTAAATATTGCGTGTGAATTATCATGCAGTCCTACTGCCTAATATAAAGTATTGCTCACTAAACCAAACTAACAAGGCACATGTTAACAGGCTAGATATTGGCCTACTCGGACTACTATGCTGCAACATTTTTTTTTTTTGTGAAATAGCAGATCCTGAAAATGACATTTCTATGAAAAAAAAGAGTTGAAACCGCATTAAAGCTCACTTTTCGCATTTGAAATAAATCCACTGCTGCAGTCTTGGTCTTGAACAGCACTGGGTTTCATTAGTGCATGATTATGAGGGCTCGACAAAGGAAGTGAGCACTTAATTCCCATGTGTGTGTCAAAGAGAGTGTGCAACCCCACAGCCCCCCCCCCACCCCCACCCCCCCAAAAAAGGGGAAGATTAAAAGCATCCTATTGGACAAGGTGAAATATTGGGACCTGAGTCAGCCTGTCATTTTAAGAAAAAGGGGAAAAAGACAACAAAGGGGAGTGGAAAATGAAAACATGTCCCACTTTCCTTTACCCATCCAATTTCTCTCTCCAGTGACAGCAGCCAGAGGTCAAGCCACTGTGCTTGTAGAACTACAAGGACCTTCAAAAACTGCACACTAAAAAAAAATATATATTTCTATATCTATCCATGTGTATGTGTATTTTTGGCTTAATGTTGCAAAAAATAGCAAACATTATAGCAATTATGTCAGCACAGTCCAAATGTATAAGACTTGCAGTCCTTATAATGCAAATGTATGGGAAACACATCCCACAGTACAACCACCTGAGCCAAACTTCAGTCTACTCATCACCATGACTTTCACTGCGTTTGTAGAAGGCACTGCAGCCAGACCTATACACAACACAGACCGTCTATTAATTGATATGGACCACTTTTGTGCTATTTAGAATGTATTAGCTGTTGTCACTGATTTGCATGAATATTCTTCAAAATATTTCATTACAGGTTTAGGAATGACATGAGGGTGAGTAAATGATGACAGAACTCACATTTTCAGGTCAACTATCCCTTTAACACAGAACTGCAGCACCATCAAACATAAATCTCACGTAACGGTTTGCACCAGCACATATTGCAGCAAAATAACAGAGGAAAGGATGGCCTACATAACAGGAAGATAAAAAAGGGGGGAAACCCCAACACCTCAACCTCAGTCACAACATGTCTACAACATACTGTAGGAGCCAAACCACACTGCTCTCTTCACTCGAATGTTTCGTGAATAACCCACCTTGATGAACAACAATGGTGCTTATTGAGCTATATTAAAGATGACACTCTCTCGACAGAGCAGCAGCAGATAAACCAACAAAGAATTGTTTTGGTTTCATTAAAACATTTACCTTTGGCTCTCATAGGTAGCCGCTAGGCTAGCAGTAAATCACACCATCTCTAGTCTTGCTTGTGGGACATCTGATAAAACAAGGCACTCGAAATTCCTGAATATTTCCTACAACACCAAATAATTATCACTGTGACCATCTCCATTATCACAAAGAAATCAGTTTGGGTTGCAAAACAATTCTTCATCAGCACATTATTATTAGTTATCTCACAACACATTTTAAGGCTCCTGGGAACACTGTTCTGTGTGGGAAACTGAGAGATACTGTGGAGGTGAATGAACTCAAGGGGGGCAAACAGGATGGGACTTGATGTAAACCAATTTGGTCATCAGTTAAGACTTTGCCTTTAATAAGACCCTGATGACTTCCAGAATTCCTGAGGAAATAAACAGTCAAGACAAAGACAGGGGAATACGTTCCTGTCCAGTAATTGTCCTAAACAATGCCTTGTGTAATTGCAGAGGTCCAAAATAAGGTCCAGTGCACAAGCCTCTTTATACAAATAAAGGCAGGTCAATGAAGGAGAACCTGTTAGAAGAAGCAAAATAGCTCTCTTTTGGGGACTATAGTGGTTTTTTACAAGCACAAACATCTCTAACATGCCAAGTATGCTTTTGAAACTTAGAAGTATCTATACAAGTTATACTGGGCAACTGGAAGTGTATGTCTTAAATCAAGTCAGTATCATATTTAAAACTGACTGTAATATGCTGGTGGCTACTGAACGCTCAAATTGAATATGCATCCTTATTTCTAAAATCTTCCTCTATTGAATTACGTGTCCGCATACATGAAAGGCATTGCATCTGTAATAACTGCACACTACGCATACTCAGCTAGCCTAGCTTTATGTGCATTTAGCATTCAGGTGGCTCTTTACAGCTCCTTTGGGTGTAAAAGTTATCAAAATGCGGCATATCTAGTTGATTTAACCTATTTATGCAATAAACTAAAGAACTTAGGTGATGTTAATGTTTTTGGTTTAGCATCTAAGCTAACCATAACAACTAAAAGCTTTGCTTACTAGGTCTACGTGGAAGAGTGAAATATGTTACTATTTGAAGTTTATCCGGTTATAATAACCAACATTATGGATAAATAGTCGCGGGCTGTTGTGGTTTTAATACACAAGCCACAACTGTAAATGTAGCTAATTCAGCAGCTCGCCATGGCAGATTAGCAAGCAAAGCAAAAAAAAAAAAAAAAAGGAGAAAAATGCCTTCAATCCTACCTGAGTCAAGTTTACTGCTCCTCTCTTCTCTTCTTGCTCATAAAACGAGCCTAAATCCAAGTCAATGACTCCTGATATTTGTTTAGCCGAGGAAATTCTTTCGCACTTTTCTTTCGTAGAGTGTAATTGAGAAAAAAAGCCTCTGCTCGTCCCACACACACATACACACACACAGAGAGACATACAAACACATATGTTAAGCGCTAGCAGGCTGCTAGTACTTTTTCGTTACACCATCCGTCCTACATTACTCGGCTCGTTCAAAAACAAAACAGCTCAAATAGAGTCTGTGCTCTTCGCTTTCAGTTTGCTATTAGCAAGTATTACATGTAGTGCTGTATCCTCCTCTTATTCAGTAAAACAATGAGGGGAGGGCTGTCAGTATTCGGTTAGCAATGTCGCTACGCCATCTATCTGTTTGAGCTCAGATGAGGCATAGAGCAAAAAGGTCCAATCAGCCTTCCCCTCTCTCTCTCTCTCTCTCTCTCTCTCTCTCTCTTTCTCTCTCTCTCTCTCTCTCTCTCTCTCTCTCTCTCTCTCTACAACTATTTGAAAATCTGGACTCCGAGGGTGCAAAAAATCTAAATACTGAGAAAATGGCCTTTATAGTTGTCCAATGAAGTTCTTATCAATGTATATTACTAATGAAAAAATAGGTTTTTCTATATTTATTGTAGGAAATTTATAAAATGTATTCATGGAAGATGATATTTATTCAATATCCTAAAGATTTTTGGCATAAAAGAAAAATTGATAATTTTGTTTACCCATACAATGTATTTTTGGCTATTGCTACAAATACACACACACACACACACACACACACACACACACACATATACACATACATATAATTATATATATATATATACATATAATTATTTTATTTTTTTTATTAAACCACCTAACAGCTTTAATAATATTATATGATATTAAAGTTCTATAATATTCTTATATAATTCTTATGTTTTTATAATATAATATAATATAATATAATATAATATAATATAATATAATATAATATAATATAATATAATATAATATAATATAATATAATATAATTGTTTCTTTCTTTAGTCATCAGGCTTTTCCAATAGGAGGGCGACAATGACACATTATTGAACTGTTGTCCAGGTGGCTTCAAATGGATGGCCGGAAATTTCTCGTAAATTTATATGACGTCATTAATAATCAATGCATATCTGGATAAAGTTGGTTTAAAAAAAAAAAAAGAAAAAAGAAAAGATTAATAAAATGACTGAATTTAATTTCAGTAACTTCATACACATCACTCACTATCACAAACAAAGGCACAAAAAATCTTGCTTTCAGGAATGTTTTGTCCTACTTTTAAATATAGGTTTGAAAAAAAATATCCTCAGGTAAAATATCTCCTTTCCACTGAAGATATCAAAATAGCACAATAACAGTACACACAAAAAGTTGATCACACCCAGTACAGAAACCAAAGAATGAGTAGGGTGTATCCAATGTGGAAGTTTTGAATGGCAACATGAAAAACCAGCCTCTATAATGTGATCATCAACATGAATGAAGTGCAAACCACAGGCTGTACTGACAGCTGACCGAACACACGGCCAGCTGCACTTTCATCTCCCTTTAATCTGCTCCTCTAATCAGATCTCTTGTAATCTCTACCTCTTTGTACTGGACACAGCCCTGAAAGCACATGAAGCAGAGAACCAGGTGTTTCTTGGCTCATGTGCATTCAAACAGCATCTGCAAATAAGGTGAAAATCACACAAGACATTAATAGCAGAATAAAACACTGTTACGATCTTTGGGACTATTACATAAACCAAAATGAGCTTTGCTTGTCCATCACCTGTAAGGTTAAGAAAGATTAAATAGTTTGTAGATCAGCGGATCGACATGAGTTGATGTAACTTTAAATCTAAAATACACTGAATCAAAGTAATATGATGTTATATTCTGCTGTTTCATTAACATCATCAAAAGGGGCATTGAAGAAAAGTTAATGTACTGGGTGGGTGGGCAAACTGTCTAGGCCCCTCCCAAAGAGTGGGCTGGTTTTGGGAAGTCTATAATATGACAGGAAACATCTATTTTCTCTTCAGCAGTCCTGAGGCAGGAAACCCAGTGAACATCCCCCCTTTCATTCTCCCTTAGCCTCTCTCTCTCAGACACATCCATACTTACTGGTGCTGACCCTACAGCTGGTGGGATGCTGAGCTTTCTGAGGGGAGCTGTGCAGCCGGTGACTTTCAGCAGGGCAAGGGATATTGTCCAGAAACGCAACTCCAGCATCTACAGCAAACCAGCCAAAAACAAGATTGGACCTGGGGTGAGTGATATTATTACAAAATCCAAAAAGGTTGCAAAGATTCATGGGATCAGTAAACATTATACCTAAAGTCAATGGAGATAATGCAATATTGAAGAACATGATCCAAGATCAAAATTACAAGCAACAAAAAAGGTTCACATAATTAGTATATATATATACAAATACACACACACATACATATACTGTATATATTATTGTTTAAATGTAACAGTTAAACTGTTTAAAAGTAAGTTTGGGGGCAGTACTGTTTATAAAGAAATTCATTATTTTATTCAGCAAGGACACATTACATTTTCTACTAAACTTTCTATTTCAAGAACGCTGTTGTTTTGAAATTTCTATTTATCAAAGCTTCAATAAAAATGAGCAGAACAACTGTTTTCAACATGATAATAATGATAACAATGATAAATGTTTCTTTAGTGTATAAGAAAGATTTCTGAAGGATCATGTGACACTGAAGGCTGGAGTAATTGAGCTTTGCCATCACAGAATTAAATAGAATATATATATATATATATATATATATATATATATATATATATATATACTGTATATATATATATATATATAGAGAGAGAGAGAGAGAGAGAGAGAGAGACTAAGTACTAAGTTAGTTATTTTAAATGTTACAATTATTTCACATATTATTGTTTTTATTTTAATAGCAGTGCAAATTTTGTAAGTATTTAAAGCTGTTTAATTTCATGTGTGTTTCTGCAGCAAAGTTTTTTCATCATGTCTGTGTTTGCCGTTGCCCTCCTGGCCCCCGCCGGGTGGATTCTGCACCACATCCCAGAATATCGTCAGAGAGCAAAACCACCACCATACTGAAGAACGCACACCTTCGTCATGGTCAACTCACCGGGTGTCGTGTACCACTGACAGACCTTGCTGCCTCTAAAGCATTATTCACCCTCAGAGAACAATTTAGATCTTTAAAACACAACACCTTGAACAACATCAAAAGCAATAAAATAATAATAAAATAGATAATAAACTAATACTAATTAAATGAACAATACATTAATAAAATTATCCAATAATAAAATTGTCCAATTGTTTATGGGAGGGAAAAATTAGCCAAATTTGAATCTAATAAGAACTTCAATATCATGGTGTTTAATGCCTTAGGACTGTGGCCCTTATTACATTACTGTATGCTATCTCCTATAATAAAGTTTATTTTTATTCCATCTGTTTTGGCTTATAACTTTGTGCTTCACTGTGCTAATTGTTCTTGCATTGGGGACATTGCTGAGAAGAACACAAATAAATGAGATTTCTTGAGGAAGCAGACACGGAATAAGGAAGCAGACTGACGCAGCTAATTCATAGGTGAAGGTTATTAGAAGGCCATTGGGCCCTGGGATTGTGCATGACCACAAAGAGTCAGAACCTCAGTTCAACATCTCATCTGAAACTCAGTGCTCTTTTACAGTATCCCATGCAGTGACTATTCTGGGATCACTGGGACTCATACAGATCATAGGGTGAGCGCCCTCTGCTGGGCTAAATAACACCAGCAGCTACCCAGTTTACCCAGGAGTCTCTCCTACAGGTATCGATTCAGCTCTGCTTAGCTTCAGGAGAGCTGCAAGGTGATTGCTGTCAGCTAAATGGCAAGCTACCACCCTCAATGAGTATCTCGAAAAGTCTGTACACTTGAGGAAACTAAACAGAACACTGATGTGCTTGATAACATCCAAAATACAAACATGATGCGGTCAATGCCCATATCCTCTTTGGAGTGAAGGAAACCCTATTATGTGACAGTCTAAAGTCATAGCAGTCAAAATATTAAATTTTAATAATAATGCTGTTCACATGTACACTTTGTACTTTTTTTCCAGCAAATGGGTATGAATAAAATACCCTGTACCTTCTCTCGGTTATACCGACATTTTTTTTGGGATAGTAGCATATGGTAGTTTTTTTTGGGAAAGTAGCATACTGTGCATGGGTTAAGAGATTTAGACAAAAGACACTCAATTAGTCAATTAAATTAGTTGCTAAGTCTGGGGACATTAGGATACATTCATTTTCCAAAGGCTATGGAGAATGACCCTGGACTCAAGCACTTTAGAATCCCCATTGTTTGTTTATTTTTCCAGAACAGCAGGAATGTTGAGATCCACAGCCTCATTGTGGAAACATGAATTTATTTCTGTTCTAAGTTTCCTTAAATCTCCATAAAGGAAACAAAATACATTTGTTGTCTTAAGAAATGTATAACAAAATAACCTAAACATCTGGTCCTTTTGCTGTTATATTATAATTTTTCACCATCATTTTGAGATCATTGCCCTGTGCCATAGAACTGGGAATTAACTAAAACTAGTGATGTCACTATGTTTATTAGCATCATGACAGCAGACAGCTGTTTTCATAATATGTATATTTTTTCTGCTAATTATCAACTGAATTCGGGTGCATCAAAACACTATATTGCTGTTTTAATGTTTAAGTTGAAGAAATAATCAAATGCCATCAGTTAAAATACTCTTATATGTCTATTATAGCATTGTCTGATTCATCCGAGTCGGTTCTGAGTCCTTTCTCTTATGAGCGTGCAGCTCTGGAAAGTTTGATTCAGTCCAGTGATGGATTCATGATGAAAGGTCCTCTCTCCCACATGAAGCAATGGAAAGTCTGATTCATTCTTGTGAATTGGTTCATCCTAAATGGCCCCTTCACTCACAGTGCTTTGAAAAGTCTGGTTCATTTGATGATTCATTTAAATGAATCGATCGACAAAATGATTCACCAATTCGAGCCCCAGTTGTTTTTGTTTTTTTTGGTAGGGTTTACATGTTCAAGTTTGAATCTGTAATACTAATAGTTGTTAAATCAGCAAAAATATGCATTAACCTATAGGCCTAAATTCTATTATTTTATTGCTTAGTAGTAATCATGAAAATATTACTCCCTTCATTTGATCTAATTTGCAATTTGTCAGTATCTTGTAATGCAGCTTTTTCAAAGCAGCTGCTTGACAGTTTAACTACTTAAATTATGATTCTTGTAGCTTTCTGCAAGAATTTAAGTGATTCCCCTGGGTCAAATTCAATAGTGCGTCACTAGTCCCAGTCTCTAGTTATAAGAGATTTTTTATATTATTAGTTTATTTTTATCTTTCTATTTACTATAGTGAAGCTCAAAATGACCCAGCTTTCTGCATGATTTTTAGTGATTCCCCTAGGTCAAATTCAAAAGTGCGTCACTCGTCCAAGTCTCCAGTTATAAGAGATTTTTTATTTTATTTATTTGTATTTTTTATCCAGTATAGTGAAACTCAAAACGACCCATAATGAAATAGGATAAGCAGACCCCCCAAGTACTGTGAGACCTGCAGCTAAATGAACGCAGTGGTTATTTAGTTAGCCTCTGTTGATTATGGAAAGACAAGCAGAGTTTTATTATCATTGTCAAAAGTAGATTATCCATCATTAACCCATGTGTTTCTTCTTGCTTTTCAGATAGCGTACAATACTAAAAATGATGTACAGCAAGTGATGCCATATATAATTAATTTCAGAAAAAATGAATAATGTGCGCCTGATCTGTATATTGAAAATAAAACAGAATTATGCTTCCTTCTCTTTCTGGCATGCTGTAGCTGATCTCTCAAAGATTAACATGTAAATAGCGGCAATACTGTCTCTAGAGCAAACACTGTTTCCTGATATTCCCACAACTCTCAGCACAGAATGTTCTTTCCCTCCTTCTAAATAAGACTGTGCTGGTGTCTGCTCTGCTTCAGACTAACAGCATATCTGTTTCACATAAAAGAACTATGAGTGAAAGGGCTGGATTTATTTGATATACATTGTACTACATGAAATATGAAAAGGGACAGTGATTAGGGTTAAATGTTACCACAGCGCTTAAAACACACAGTGCCTTAAGTGCAAGGATGAGCAAGATAGAAGATACGTGACCACAGTGTGAATGTGTGTGTACAGTATGTGTGCATGATAAATAAGTGAGCTCTGGGCGAATTGGTCTCAGGGGTGTGTGTGTGTTTGTATCTGTTTGCTGTGAGGATGTACACACAGTGAAGGTGTCATAAGGCTCACGCTTTCCCACACTGTAGGAAACTTTTTCACCCTGGTTTTGTTTATATATTGTTCTTATTGGTAAAAGCAACAATATTTTAAAATGATTAGAAATGTAATAAAGACATAAAAAGATGAAGTAGAATTTATGAGCAGAAAAAAATGTAAAACATTAAATTAAAATAAAATGAATTTATGCATTAATGCAAAAGCATTATTTAATAATTTTGTATTCCTTCAAAAACTTTGCATGCTTTTGGATCAATGAGAAATACAATAGCTAAGTTAATTGAGAGAAAACAATTTGTATTGAATGAAATATTTGGTAATAATATACATAAGAATTTTTAAGCAAGTTTTTGTAGGCCAGTTATTTTTTGAAAAGGAACATCACAAATTTTATGGGAGGAAAAAAAAAAAAAAAATTACATTTACATTTATTCATGTAGCAGACGCTTTTACCCAAAGCGACTTAAATGAGGACAGTGGAAGCAATCAAAAACAACAAAAAGAGCAATGATACACAAGTGCTATAACAAGTCTCAGTTAGTTTAACACAGTACATGTAAGGACTTCTAAATATAATAAATAAAAAGAAAACAGATAGAATAGAAAAAAAGAATAGAGCAAGCTAGTATTAGAGGTCTTTTTTTTTTTTTTTTTTAAAGAATAGAATTAGAATAGTGAGTGTTAAAGTTAGAGGGTCAAATAAATATGGAAGAGATGTGTTTTAAGCCGATTCTTGAAGATGGCTAAGGATTCAGCTGCTCGGATTGAGTTGGGGAGGTCATTCCACTAGGAGAGAACATTTAATTTAAAAGTAGTATATATTAATAGAAGTTGTTATACCCTATGAGAGCAAAGTATTAGCAACGAGATAACATTAACTAGCATTTTTGGGAAAAATAAAATCCTCTCCAGCTCAAAATGACTGGAACACAACATGAAAACATTACATTAAGTGCGCTGATTTAGTGCTCTCTTGTGGTGTAACCCTGGTAGTGAATGAAACGACACACACAAAAGTTTTAAAGAAAGATTTGATTTGAATTTTGCAGCTACATTTTTTACAGTAAACAATATGAAAATATAAAATATTTAAAAAAGATAATTCAAAGAATGTAAAAAAAAAAAAAAGGTTTCTACATTAGATTATATTTATTCAGTGTGTCCAGTCAAGTCAGTATCATGCGACACACACAGCGATACACAGCATATCCCTAAATGAACCATATCCGCATTTAGGGGCTTCCCCAAACAAGTCACTATCACATCCGAGTGGTAGACTGTTGATAGCACAGAGGGCACAGAATAAATAGGATGGTACCCAGTCCAACACCAGACCACAGCGCCATCAGACTGTAGCCCCCCTAAATTTAGCCAGATGAATAATGCACCAAACCGTTTTTACTGTAGGCCTCCACTTTCAAAATAAAACTAAAAATAGTCGCCTAAAAGTTTCATAAATAGACACAAATCTCAGATATGACCAGTACGAAAATAACTGAGCCCAGGGTATTTTTTTAACACAGTCTTCTCTTTTGTATTATTTTTATCTTGTCTTTTTCTGTGCCTTACATACTTTTATTCCTTATAATTTAGTGTCAGCATGAAGACTTAGATGGAGAAAAAAATCATTGCTGAAACGGCATTGCCATTATCACAGCTTCACAAGAGAGATAAATTCTATTATCAGTATTACTATTACTGAACTCATTGCTTGGTTTGCTAAAGGCTTTATATAGCTTTGTTATATGCAAAAGCTGACATAGCCTACTAAATCTATTCAAAGAGGCTTCAAAATGAAAGATGAAAGATATGTTACACAGTCATCTGTTCCTCATGTTGAAAATATTAAACAGCCTTGGTGGTCAACATAAATCCGCATAAAGACAGCAAAAGGGGCAAAGTATGTTATTTGAAGTACACACATCATCTTTAGCCTTTGAAAGAGCACGTGGTGTTTCAATGCCCCCAGCAGATGGAGCCTTTGAGCAAAAGACAGCAATGCCATTTCTCTAACCTGTTCAGTGCTTAACCACAATGTCACTACAGGACAGTGTGTTATTTTTGGATCAAGAGCTTTTGTTTGGCAATTACTCTCTGCTTGATGAGAACATCTTTTAAAGAGCACCTTATATTACATTTAGCCAGTGCTGCATTTATGTGACTTGCAAAAAGAAGACCACTGTCCTACTTCTGAGAATTAATTAGATACAAATAAAAAAGCTAAGATTGTGGCAAAAAAAAGCAGATGGAAACGTATATTTAAAATTCACTGATATTCAGAGAAACAACATGATTGTGAGTACTTTTGCACAACAGCTGAATAAACCAAAAGTTAAAATCGAGTAATTAATTTAGACACTATATATTACAGGTTACTTTTGTGAATTTTTGCTATATACACCAATGAAAACAAAGTCCAAATCATGTTAAAAACAGCAACAGTATAGTTTTTATATCATTTTTAAAAGAATCAGTTGAATAAAGTATTCAAGGATTCACTTGAATAATTTTTGAAAGAATCAGTTGAGCGAACGATTCAAGGACCCCTCAAAATGAGTCTTGTTCATAAATGAACTCCTTATTTCAGGAGGCAGCATTTGTAATGGTGTTTTTTTGAGTGCACTCATTTAATCCCATTATGTATCTCAATAATTAGTATACACTGTACTGTTTTTAGTGAAGTAATGTATATGGAATAGTGAGTGTAGGTTACGATTTTGGATACAGCAAGAGTTTTTGAATGAATTGGTTGATTAATACATTAATGATTGACAATCATTAATGTATTAAATGCGCAATCATATAATCATCAATCATGGAACGCTTTCTTGACCAATCAGATTTGAAGACTGGAACTTGCAGTTGTATAATGCTATGTTGCTGATGGGCATATGTTCTCACAGCATTCACATCATGTGTGCAATCACGTTTGGTACATCTGATTTCAAGGCTGAGTTCAGTCAATGCTCTGCCTGACTGAGGTGCTACAGACTGAATCAAAACGACAAACGAGGACTGAAAACTCAGCTTAATTAGATCAAAGACAGCTGGGGATTTTATGCATTCGCAATTTTTACTGTTTGGAAATGTCAGATTTCTGCATGCATAAGTAACTATGAAAAGGCTGAATAGGTGAAAGCTGGGTTGTGGCTGCAACCCTGAATTAGAAAAAAAGTCTGACAGAATCCTCTTCTTGTGTTGGAAGCAGAAGATCATATTTCAGTCATATATTTTATACTTCTTTCAGTTGTAGCTTTGGATGCCTTTTGTTGATAAATTTTAGACATTCTATATGTGTAGGTGTATAATTCTCTATTTCAACCATATATATATATATATATATATATATGTATGTATGTATGTATGTGTATATATTTGAATGCATCGTATTTCAACCTCATTTATATGTGGCATCTGCTGGTGGCTGTACTAGAGATAATCAGCGATTTAATGAGATAACTTGATGGTGAGCGAGACCAGGAAAAAAGCATAGGACAAAGTGCCCTTGATGTTAGGAGAGGAACTGACTACTCCCATTATGATTCAGGTCTGATTCGGTTAACTGGATAAAATCTGTGTTCAGATTACACATTACTGGAATATTTAATTAGCCTGTCAGCATTCATTTGTGGTTTACCAGCATGCTCACTTATTTATAAAATGAATTTGCTTCATAATCAAACTATTTTCTAAGGATTCTAGGCTTAACTCTGTCTCATTATCTCAAACTTAGACTTAAGACTTAACTGTCCAAGATTTTATGTCCATGCTGTTCAAATATTTTATTTTATTTTCTTTTAAAGAGGATTTATTTAAAATGCAGTTAACAGAAAAGCTAACAATGCACATACTTATGGAGTGCATGTTCTTGTATCTCATACTAATGCCTAGATCTAACATAGTATGGGAGCAATGTGTACAATAAGTATGAGAGTGCTGCTAGAACTGCTTAAACAATATATACAATTATTCAAAGATTGAGCAAGTACATAAATCTCTGGGTTGGCAAGCACGGCTCTAGACCACCATCCCTCATTCTTTCTTTCACTCAGTAGTTCCATATTGCACAAAGTGGATGCATAGATCTACAGTGGCATCCAGACATCAGCACTGCTCTGGGCAATTGACTCAGAATCACTGTTAACCTGCAGAATATTTTGTAGAGATGCTGTACTATTATTGTAGTATGTTACAAAAATATTTGCATTTCAGATAAATGCTGTTTGTTTGAACCTACTATCAAAGAATCCAGTGAAGGATCATGTGACACTGAAGACTGTAGCAGCCAAGGTGAACTTAAGACACTTCTTCTTTCAAACATTTAAAAAATCTTACAAACCCTGAACTTGGAAAGCTGCAGAGTGGATAGAAGTTTATGTTGAAAGTAGAAACCCCCCTCTGGAGGACTCCACCACCAACTGCGCCAGAGTGATCAGGTAAAATCAGTCACATAATTTACCCTGCCAGATGCACCTGGCAGCAGAAACCCACTCACTGTCCACAGTTCACACCACAATCATGAGTTATCTCTGTTCTTCCCCAGGCTTCCCGACTCCTCTCACAGCGGAGTTCTCAGAAATGATTACATTATGACTCTCAGAAAAGGTGTTTTTCTTTCATTTAAAATAATTTCTCTCATCTTAAAAAAATAAGTAATTGATGCTTACTGATAACTGTGCAGTGAAAGCATGTCTTTGACCGAATGATGCTAGGCTAGAACGTAGTTGCATTTGTAAAAAACACAACGTGAAGATTGCTGGGAAAATACTCTGTAACTTATTTTATTAAGCTAAACACATGATAACGATAACTGTAACCATAAAGTTTTTATATATATATATATATAAAGGTCATAAGAGAACGTTGAGCACAAAAGTAGATATTTCGAAGAATGTTTGTAAACCAACAGTTGACTGTAGCCATTGTTTTTCATACTGTAGAAAAAAAAGTACTATGGAAATCAATGGCTACCATCAACAATCAAAAAGTTTTGTTTGTTCTAATCTTTCCAAATACAATCACGTTCAATCATTTTATTGTTTTGCACATTTTATTGCAAAATCCATGATCCACTTCAGATGCTGCACATCAGATCCTTAGACAAGGACCTTGGGCTACTAACATCCATCCTGCCAGTCACAAGGGAAATAATAAAGGCTTTAAAAATAGAACGCTGATCTGTGATACATACTCTATGCTGTCAAATAATTTTATGGCTCATTCTATAAATAACCATACGCAACACAATATTAATATACTGCAATCGTCATCATATAATCACCTTTATGTTTTTCCAAACATGTATATTTTGTTTTGTAGAAGATATTTTGAAGAATGTTCCAACCGTTTTTGCCCTATCAATTAAAACAACATTGGACCCCACTGACTTTCACTGTATAAACAAAAATGTTTCAAAATACCTTCTTTTGTAATCTTTAATGAAGACTTTCTAGTACTTAGGGTTGTAACCAAGCAATTGTGAAATGAGAATAACATTAAAAAACGACTTCTTAACCATTAAAACTTCTTTGTGCTGGAATTTTATTGGAAACCCAATTCTATCCCATAATCACTCCAGACGAAATAATACCTAGCTAATGTCTGACAGCCAGAAGGTGAAGCGAAGTGCTCTTGGCTATCGAAGTTCAATCATTCAAACTGAAATAGAAGCTCAGAGGGGCCCTCAATCCCACAGCTGTGGATCTATGTCTATTAGCTTCACATTCAATTTGCTCTCTTTCATCGTGAAGGCCAAGCTGGAGCTTGGACGCTAATAATGGTTGGGCTAACAATGCAACCATCATTTCAAAGCCCCTTACCTGTAGATAATAAATGAAAAGAAGTCATTAATCCATGCAAAAGAACACAAGGACACTGATTTCTCAGGTGCTAATTGATGTATCAAAAACATACTGCATGACGACACTAAAACAAAAGGCTGTACCATGTTGTTCATGTTAATTTTTGCTATTGATGTTGGCAATCTAGTTTTCGGGAAAATAAACTCCCCTCTGGAGACTCGCAATAGCATGCACAGCATATCTGTCTCTGGAAAGTCTTTGGACTAAAGCCTGTTTGATCTTTTGCCATGGTCTGACATTTGATACTGCAACATCTTTCAAAGAAAAAAATTGATTTAACCAAGTCTATTGTCACACTTGAGTCCTCTTTGAAAGAACCAAACTGAGACCCCTTTAAAGGGATAGTTCACTAAAAAATGAAAGTTCTGTCATTATGTATACATCCTCATGTCATTCAGCGCGGGGGCGTGGTCACATTAGATATAATGAGCAGAGATATGAAAAATAGACATCGCGTTGTTTTCATATGGATTACTTTATCTCAGAATATTTGTTTTCGGCAGCACTTGTTTAGTTTAGAAGTAGACATTTCAGGCTTTCTATAGATATCTCTCTCATGTCTCTTCGTTGAGTATTCACGGAGTTACAGTTCATTTTAATGACGTGTTTGTACATGACGATCAGCGGAGACAAAGACTGCAGACAGCGCACTTTGTTTGTTATCTTTAATTTATAAGTGCACAAAGGTTCTTTGTTATTATGTCTGTATCCAAAAAAAAACTAGACCCTTTACAGATTCGATTGATGTATTGCTCTTATCTGTACGATTAAAACTGAGAGTGTAATTTAAGTTCTTTTCGGGGTTATCAGGAGAAAATGACTCAAAACGCATATATGCGTTAATCGACTCGAAAGGGTTAAACCTTTATGCATTTCTTTCTCTTGCAAAACACAATAAGCAATTTTGGAGAATTGTTCATCTGATTTAGTTCATGTTGGACATCATTAACTTTAACTGTGCGGTTGAAAAAAGCACAGAGACGCGTTTCAAAGTCTTCAAGAAATTCATACAGGTTTGAAATGACAGGAGGGTGAGCAAATGATGACAGAATTTTTATTTTTAGGTCAACTATCCCTTTAAATAGACATCACATTATTTTAGGAAAGCCAGATGAGAATAAAGCTAAAAGAAACAAAGACATGGAAATGAAGCCCCCAGCGTGTGTGTGTCCATTACAGTGAGTCATTTTTGTACATTCTGACATATCAGCTGCATTTAATTGAAATATATATTTTTTATAACATTAGAAATGCTTTTACTTTCACTTTTGAAAAATGTAATGTAATTAATAAAAGTATTAATCAATGGTCAGCCATGTTTGAGACAATCAAAAATGTCATAGTTTAATGTTCCAGAACAAAATGGCCTAATGTCCCAGTACAGCAAAACCTAATACAGCTGCATATTTCGAAAAGGAAATAATTTTGTGACCAAAGGGTCAAGGTTTGTGGCATATGCCATGATTGCATCACCTAGTTCTGAGTCAATGACCAGTCGACATGAGCTTGCAAACATCACATATATAGATACATTTTATGGTATTATACTAGATTTTGTACCGGACATTGGGAAAAAAAACCTACAGAATTGCACATTTACACCACCGTATAAACATTTAGTTATTGCTTTAGTTTAAGTCACGAGATGTCAATGATCAAGTCAAGCATTTCATTACTGTGTAAATGTAATGGCTCTGTAATTTGCTATAATTGTAGGCATCTACAGTACTTATAGCAATTACCAAACCAAGACTTCACCATGTTTACAAAATACTTGAATTCTGTTGTCAGACATGATGCAAAGATCAGCGAAGGTAAATGTAAAGACATATATGATGCAATACCCTTTAATGATACTGTTAATACTAAAAGCTTTTGCAGATCACTTTTGTCCTGTTATCTGTAAAGTGCCATTAGCTATCTTTTGCTGTAGAGAGTGAAGCATCCTTCAGCAATGGCACTTAAAGCTGTTCTCGGCTTACATTTAAAAGTTACCTTGACAGTTAGAAGAGAGATGAACTGGCTTACTGTATATAAAAGGTAAAAGACACTTAATCACAGAGCAAATATTAGGTGGCTATAAGCTTAATGAAAATGTAGGCTACTTCTCTCTCTGAAGCTCTGTCAGAACATCCACAAATGACAAAAAAAAAAAAAAAAAGCCCATCAAAAAGCACCTTCAAAAGGATTATAAAGTATTTAATATGCTAAAAAGCACCGTAAGTCTTTATAGTGCACCAGTTGTTTTGACTCTACATAGCACACAATTTGCACCGACTAATTTTATGGTGCTTCTTTTGGTGCTTGACACTGTGTGTCTGTACAGGTATTGCATAATTGTGCTGCAGCTCACAATGATTAAAACAATAAATAAATACATTAGACATTATAAGTTGTTTTACATTTACTTATAGTTTATTTTATTTAAAAATGTTATATAATATTTATATTATTTATTTAAAAATGTAAATCTATTTATTTTGAAAAGACTTAAAAAGGCTCTGAGGTACAGCAAATAGTGATTGGCTAACTGTCCATTTTAAATGCCTGAGTAAAAAAATTACTCTGGCAAAGTGTTACATGTTGCACAGGGAAGCAAATAATTGTTATCCAATATATCCCAGCACAGACTTTCTGCAAACATGCTCTGTAGCGATTTACTTTAGGGACTGCATGAGCTTGCAGAGGCTTTTGGCAGCGCTACGCCTATCCTGTCAGAAAGTGCAATGTGCTCCCAGGGAGCTGAGGGATACCTTGCTGGATTTGCTTCTCTGCTGCTGGCTACTCAGGCTCTTCCACTCAGATCGATTTACTGTTGAAGCACAGGCCTTAAATCACAGCGCCATGGCTGTGCTGACTCCACTGCGCTTCACTCCTTGACCTGGGGCGGGAAAAACTCAGCAAGAAACGAACGGGTGTCACAACATCATCTATCACCACTGCTCCCTCCATCTCAGGACACAGTCTACCCATGCAACCCCAAACCCCCCCAGATCCGTGCAAGGTTGGGCACTGAGCTTCAGCTGCATTATATCCAAGTGCTTTCCACAGGCTTTGATAGAGCATTACATCATGGAGAGACCATGCAAGCACAAAGAAATGTTTTGCAACATATTATTTTTATTTAGCACAGAGTAATGCCGTGATGTGGAAGACAATATGAAGTAGTAAGTAATCAGACAATGCTGCTATTACAAAAAGGATTTCCCATTATGAATTATGATACAGCTGGTGTGTTGATCTTTTGGACTGCTTACTCGCCACAAGCAAACAAGTTAGTTTTCAATTGGGCTGAGTCGAGATCTCCTCCTTCAGGCAATCTCAAACCGAGTAATTTGGTGGATCTGAGTGCAAGTACGCATTAATATATGCAGGACAAACCAAAATATGGGAGAAATGTGCCAGGTTGTGAAACAAACACTCAAAACAAGCCAGGTGTGAAAAGCCCTTAGTATTCAAAGCCTGGCATGAAAAAAGACTATTTAAAATGGATACAAAATAAAGTTGTAAAGAATAATCGAATAAAGGCCAAAACAAGCATGTGTTGTATCTTTACCACGAAAGGCACTATACTGGGAATTATCGGAATGTCCTCATTTACAACTACTGTCAAGATGGAGCAACAGAGAATCTTCTAAGTCAATATGTTTTTAGCCAGTTACCTGAATAATAACATATTCACATGCGTGAAGTTAAAGTTGAGGTTGACTTGATTTTAGCAGTTCACTAGTCCTGTCAGCGTCCTAATTTAAATATTCTGACTTTCTACAGCGTTCTGCATGCTAGAATTGTGTATAATGAAAGAAGATCATAATAAAATATTAAAATACTGTCTCTTGTGACTTAGACTAAGACTTAGTGCTTAAAGTTTTAGTTTATGATCATTTTAGATACTATCATCTTGCTTGTACACCTATAAAATTTCCTAAGTATTAAGTCCCAGAGGTCTTTTTTTCTCTTTTATTGCAAGACTACACTCTAAAAAACGCTGGGTTGTTTCTTCAACCCAACTGCTGGGTTGAGGCCGTTGGATAGGACTTTGGGATGTTTTAACCCAAGTTTGGGTTGAAAATAAGGTTTTTAAAAAAAAAATTTTAACCCAGCGGTCTGGGTTGAGGACGCGGACGTGAAGGAGAGCACGCACGTCACGTCAAGATGTACGTCTCCAGTGCGAGCAGCCGCCATTTTCTCAGCGTGATAGAAGCGAGAAGCGAGTGAAAGACTATGGTAAGTAAATATTAAAAATGTAAAGTTATCTTTTATTGTTTACCCGGTTGTATGAAAGGCGGAAGGTTTTATGAAAGGCGGAAACAAAGGAGCTTAACGTTATATATATATATTTTAAAATAAAACGGACGCGGTTTTCGCCTCAGACACGGAGGTCTTAACTGCCTCATGTAACGGTACTGAACAGAGGATGTACTTTTAATATAACGTCTGTGAATGTATTTTGTCATATTTACACAAGGTTTTACATTATCTGTACTTTTTGAGGCGTTAACAGACGGTTATGGTCACGGTTATGGTCATGTGAATTTGTCTTTTTTTTTCGCGGTTAAACTGAATGTATGTTTGTCTCCTAAAGGAAACGGCATTGTGTAGCAAAGACTAGCATAATTATTTTGAGGCTGTTGAAGTGGTAACTGTTAAAAGTATGTTTTACATGTAATATTTCAGACTTGTCCAGCTCCTGTCTTCATTGTCCTCGCGCTGAGAGTTAAAGACACAGAAGCTGTTTGTGTGAGGAGTCACAGACCTGTGTGAGGATGAGGAGGAGGTGTTCTTCTGAAGAGAGGGACAGACGGTTTAAGGAGAGTAAACTTCAGAATAACATCAAGTTATCTTTATTTTTACTAAGACTAAAATAATGTTGTTTTTTTAGATGTTGCAATCCAGAGACAAGATAACTTCATTCTTTTGAGACTGATGTAAGTTAAGTTATTATTACTTTTTTTTTTTTTAGAAAATTAATGTTTATGTTGTGTCCTGCCTGTTAACTTCACATTTTGATGCAAAAACAGTGTGACTTTATATATATATATATATATATATATATATATATATATGTGTCTGTATGTGTGTGTATGTATATATATGTATGTATATGTTAATATTTTATTGAAACCATTGATGTCCCTCTTTGCAGAACTCAAACTAACTGGAGTTAAGGACACACAAGTGTGCTTGTGTGAAGAGGTGGTTTTCTCAGCTTCTTTGGAAGAGAGGGAAAGATCATTTAAGGCAAGTAAACTTCATAATTTCATGTTATCAGCTGTTGTTGTGTTTTACTAAGAGTAAAATAATATTTGTTTTTGTAGATGTTAAAAGCAAGAGACATGGGAGAGCATCATTCCTTTGAGATTTTATGTAAGTTATTTTTAGAAAATAAATGTTTCTGTTGTCTCCTGCCAGTTTACTTCACATTTTGATGCAACAAAAGTGTGATTACGTGCTCATTTCATTAAGACCATTGATGTCTGTGTTTTTTATTGCAGAAATCAAACCAAGTTTGGAGTTGTCTTGTCTGATTTGGAGAGTCATCATTCTTGGTCTTCGCTCTTAGAGGTAAAGTTCACACAAAAAATAATTTACTTGCCCTCAAGTCATTCCAAACCTATAAGACTTTTGTCTGTCTTTACAACATAAATTAATATATTTTTAGTTTTCTCATAATATTTGTTAATCCATTTATAGTTTAGATAATCAGTATTTTCAAGCTTCATAAATATAGAGTTATTGTAGAAGTAAATTCTGATATTTATATATGAATACATCTTAAATTATATGATAGCAAACATGTATGTTCAAAATAAAATACTGGTCTCCCAGACCAGCAATGGAGGACACAAAAAGAGAATATTAAATATATTCATATTTTTTCCAAAAAATGAGCAGAGTTTGTATGAGTCTGGAAAAACATGGGGAGAGTAAATTATGAACATTTTAATTATTTGGTGAACTAACGGTTTGAAGAGCAGCCCTCCATGTACATGAATATTGTGAGGTATGTGAATGTCATGTCTGTTTTAATGTTTCAGTAAAGAAGCTTTCTGAAAGCGATATTTATTCAAACAATATCACCTGTCCTCACACTAGTGCTGCCATTATAGACTTCATGAGAGCTGTGGTAGACTGAGACATTAAACAACCACACAAAGTGTTGAAACTTTAAAACCGATTATTTACCTATCCTTACGGATGTGAATACACCTCTACCTGAAAATCGATAGTTTAATTAAATGTTTAATTTTTTCAAATGTGTTTCTCTTAGGCCACTGATGAAGAACAGGCGGTGACTGGGATGAATCCTGGTCAGAGAGGAGAATCTTCTTTCCCCTAAACTGATGCAGCGGTGGTTTTAAAGGAGGACGCTGCCCTGGATGATGTAGAAGATGTCAGATGCTGTGCTGATGGGGTTTCTTCATGACTACATCAGTTATGCTAAAGAGATCATGAAAATTGACCGTGATGCATGATCTGTATTCATGGACTATGAAACAAACTGTAAGTGTATAATTTGTAAAAAAAAAAAAAAAAAGTTAAATGCTTTTTCTGTGTTGTTTAGTAGAAGAGTTTACACTCTGTCATTCATACACCTGCTCACATTCTTTCACACACACACACACACACACACACGCGTCTGTTAAATGTTATAATATCAAAGTTAATGTTGTGATTTATTTGTGTACTGTCATGCCAGAATAGTTGGAAAAAAACCTAATTCAGTTATATTCATCAAATGTTCAATGCTTTGTTTATGAACTCTGTAGCTGTTAATGCCATTCTTTTCTGCATTTCTTCTAACATGTTACTTTTTGACTTTTCTCTTGTTTTTAATAAATATTTTCCTTTTGGTAATTATTATTTGTGTGTAAAAGTGATATTTAAAATGAACAACATTTGTAGGTTTAATGCCTAGCTCAATTTGGGTTAATTTTAACGTAGAAATGCATTGTTTCCCCACATGGCTGCACTCTGCGAGTTTATTTTCTGCCAGCAGGATGCGCTAAGAGCGGGAGAGGTAGGTTTCTCCGGTAACGGCTGCAGAGCGGTGCTGAGCTCACAAACGCTGCCTTATCAAGCACATGCGAAATGATATCGAACATTTTCTAAATACAGTAGTTTTCCTTCTGAAATACAGTGGTAAAAAAACACCCGCTCTGGTTTTTGAAACCCTGCAATATAGTCATTTTAAACCATAAAAAATGGCAACCCAGCAGGCTGGGTTAAATGTGATAACCCAACTGGTTGGGTTAAAATAACCCAGCGCTGGGTTCGTCCCTTTTTGACCCAGCGCTGGGTTGTCAAAATAACCCAACTTGGGTTGTTTTCAACCCAGCAGTTTTTAGAGTGTATTGACATACTGTCTACTGTAAGCATTCAGGTGGTCTGCAAAACTACTTTATTGCCATGAAGCTGGCGCCAACTGGAAACAGAACTATGGGGTTGTTAAGGTGCAAAGTTCCTTCAATCCTTATTGAATCTTCCAAATAGAATACCTACTGCAGCCAGTTTGATTCAAATTGGATTCACAGTTCAATCTTCAGCAGAAAAAAGCCCAGAATAGACTAGGGGTTTCTTTAGGTGAGGAATAATACATGAAGAATTCAAGTTTACGAGATAAGGAACACAAATCGAAAAGACAGAGAGGAAGGAAAAGAAGCAGCATGAGCTCATCTTGATTGAACACGAGCCTAATAGCCTGGACTCAATTGGATGAACAATCGTGCAGATCTACCTTAATGTACACAGAGCCATCAATCTCCTTTTTAACAAGATTACAGGACCCTTTAGGGTTGGTCAGCATGCAGGGGAGAGGACTGATGCAGACCAAGCAGGACTTCCTGGCATCAAGCTGTAGGATAAGCTATTGTCTGAATTCAGCCCTCCCTGATCGGAGATCCCTCTTTCTATTTCTAATCTACTCTGCAGTATGCCATGTCTCAGCTAATGAAATGGCATTAACTTGGACTAGAGCCTATCACTAAAACCAAGCACTCACATCGATTCCTTTTGACTACATTTGTTCAGAACTCAGGTGAACGCATGTATGGTGCCTGCATCTCTAATAGATTTGTAATGGTTTTCTGATCTTTTATGAGAAGTAAACACAGGGCGGTGGGTTTTATTATACAGTACTGACTAAATAATATTTTAAATTACTGTAATTACTTTCAGATTGCTAGATAAAAGTGTGTTTAAACTGCACTAAATAATCCTGGTGGTGTTTAGCAAGTGAATAAATCAAAATATCCGCTGGTTCATATTTAAGGGACATTGAATGATCGCTGCAATTAAACAGAAGCAACACACTGGAGACATGGTGTCTGAGGTGCTGGCAGACTCTGACTCAGTCCATAAAACAAGACCTATAAATTAAGATTCAATTTATTCTGGGTAGAATTTATTGCTTTGGTGATTTAGTGGGGCAACCTCATTTAGGATGATCACATCAGAGGGCTTCTAAGTCTAATTAAATCTGAAGAAGGAGGGGTTATTAGTGCAAAAGTGTAAGCTGTTACCACACACACTGCAGTTTGGTAGAGGAAGTGGTGGGAGAAGGAATTAAACTTAAATCTTATTTCAGTTTACAAAAAGGTATCTCTGATAATTTATCTATATATATAAAATAAAAATGTACATTCACGATGCCTTTCCTTTTCTGTTTAAATCCTTAGTAGGCATATGGATTTTATGCAGGGTTGATGCACATTTCATTTTTCATGATGAAAAAAGTCTACAAGAGATAGACACATAGGATTTTATTATTTGTTTTATTTTTTGATGTCGTGCCAACTAAGTGACTGATATCTTAGTATACAACCAATAAGCGACAGTCTTATTTCTGTAGTTTTAAATTAGCAGAAAATATACATGCGTAGCTGAAAATGCACATATAAAAATAAACAACAGAAGTGATTAAATACTATGTTGTGTTGCCTCCATGAACGAATGCTTCAAACACAAAAACTTTTAATATGTAATATCATATAAAGCACACAGCTTTAAACTGGACTAAACTTAGTTTTAGCACTAGTGCATTATTTTTGTCATATAATAATTACATTATACCCACGTTTGTTCCATCAATCAACAATCAACATTCAGAGACAAACCTAACTGTACTGGAAGTGTTTATAGACTGGCACCTGCACTTCCTGTTCTAGACTTTACTGCATTTTGCTCCAGTACTTTATCACTTTTACCGCCAGTTACAATTTCTTTATTTTGGTTTTTATGTCCTGTTTCAGAATTAGACTAATTATGCATTTGTATCATTTATTGAAGTCTCTTAATTATTGTTATTTTTTTCCTGGTGTTAATCAAATCTCATTTGGATCGCAATACAGCCACACGTCCTTTTTTACCACGCAGGATAAAATTAAAATTCTGCCACCTAAACAAAAAGCTGTGGATGGCAAACGTCCCCCCTCGTCCTCGGCTCTCTCCCTCACTGCTTGTGTGCGCTGTGTCTGTCTACTCTGCAGAGTACATCCAACTCGCTCCGAGTAAATGTTCACTGTCTGGCGCCGTGACCTAACCAAACGTAACCCCAAGAGTCCTCGTTGAATACATCGCTTTATCTCAGTCTGGAAGCAATAGAAAACGTGTGACTACGTCGCTCATCTAAATGGCTAGCATATTAATAATGGTGCGTTATCTTTGTGCGCGTCTCTCATTGGAAACCTTCACTTCACGTGGTGCTGTACAAATAATGAAGAGGTGAATCCCCCAATCCCCAGTCTACCGTTGTGGGACCGAGTCCGTGGCGTTTTGAGTGTCAGTAACTTCTGTGTCGTAAACTGACATCATCTCATCATGCCTGGAAAGAAATGAATCCCGATTCAGCGCTCGACTCACATAGAAACGCGCGCGAAGAGAACTTTGCCTTGCAACTATTGTGTGGTGGATACGGCACGCGCCACGGCAGCGCGCGGAGGATCAACAACTTTCCTCAGAAACAGCGCTAGCATCCTTCCCATGTCGATTCAAACCCTTCCATGTCACAAATTATTGTTGCTTTAATTGGACGAGAATGTTTCAGAAGAAACCATATCTGCTCAAACACGAGGAAAACATCGTTGGTAAGCCTTGAGAAGCGGATAATAAATGACTTTTATGCGCCCCAGAATCGCGTCCTCGCCAGGTGGACTGTGAAGAGACAGAAGAGGAATGTTTATCCGAAATTTATTGCCGCTTAGTTTGGGTTTTTTGTCGTTTTTGTTAAGTCACTGTTTTCTCTCACTGTTTCTTCCATTATTTCAGGTAAGTTGGACTAAGCAGTTCAGTCGTTTATAATAATTCGTACGTGAGTCCGGTTCAGTAACTGAGCGTCGCGGATGCGCACGTGCATAACGGACACTATGAGATTTTCTACTGCGCTGAGATTGATTAAATAGTTATTTAGATATCTGCTTGTGCGTTTTTATACCTATACATTGTCAGATACAATTGACAACTATTAAACCATAAATTGTATTTATAATTATTTCATTATATAAGTCATTAACCTACGAGAGTTTAATCAGTATGTTTAGATTCAGAGTTTAGGATATTTCACTTTAATATACTTAATAGTTGAAAGCTAAATATTCTTGGATATTTGTGTGTAATATTTTGACCTCACACATCCATTATTACTACAGTAGTAGTATTTGCTTCTACTCTAGAGCACTAGTATGCACTACATTTTATTCAAAGAGCATCCCCTCCTTTCAGTACCAGTTAAAGTCATAGATATTGTACTGTGTTCAGGTCTGGAGACATAGCTTTTGGTCCTTTAGTACTGTCCCCTGTGGCAACAGTGTTCATAAGACTAGTAGAAGTGTTTCCTGGATGGCCTATTAGGGGGAGGCAGTGTCAAGGATCACCCCCTGTTACTCCCACTCTTCTGGGGGTCCAAGGCTCTGCAGTGTGGGTGGGTGCTCTTTTTGAGAGACCTCAGCCTCCACACACCCTTCATTCTCCACTTTAGTGGGAGGGAGCTCCCATTCGCCAGCATGCGTACAGAAAAAACAAGAGAGTGCTTGTGCTGATATGATATTCTCTTCATTGTAAATTTTAATGACTATTTTGAAAAATCGCATTTTACTATTGCAAAATGGTTTTTCAAAATGTTTTTGCTGTGCTACATGTGACATGATGATTGAAGTTACAAAAACACTCATCTAAGTTGTGCTCTGTTTTTCACCACAGTTTGCGAGAGGAGAGCTGCAGAAATCATGCTCCCGGACCACAGTGGCACCGCTCGAAGGGAGCTGCCAGTTGCCATGCCAGTGTAGGGCCTACCCACCGTTACCCCCTCCACCCCCTCCTCCACCACCCCCGAGGCTCCTGGCTCCAACTGGTGAGTAGTGCTACCCTCTAATGTCTCTGCAGTACCTAATTCATAGTTTTCAGTCACATGACTAGCACACAGACCAGGAGGGTGGAATATCCATAGAGCTGCAGCTCTGGCCTTTAAATTTTCCATCTGTTTCAAGCTATGAATATTTAGACCACCTCTCAAAAGAAGAAGAACAAAGACATGTGAAGAAACTGCAAGATTTGGGCATGCTTTGTAAATCGCTACATTATTGACAATGGACCTTTTTTTGCTCATGTTATTTTGTCTAGATTTGCAGAACCTTAAAACAGTGATTATTAGAATTGCAAATTCAGTATAAGACCTATTATATTCAGGCAAGCAGATGAACCCAAGTTAAAACTATGAATAGCAATTGGTTCATAACATTGGCAAATTTTGATATCTGTAAATGCTTAAAATTTAACACAGTTTGTAATCTCAAAAGCACTTCTCTGCACCACCTCAGATTGGAGTTCATGTACCTTTCTGTGTGTCAGACATAAATCTCACAAATGTGATTTTATCTCAGTGTCATGTTGTCAGAATCTGCAGTGAGTTCAATCCCCCCAAAATGAATGAATTGGCTGTGGCTGTACTCTTTTCCAGAAAGACAGGCGAGTTCATTTAATCAGATTTTGTCACTGTCGTTTTGAAGGTAGCAGTTGTAAGCAGTTTAATAGATTGCCCTTCTTACTGAAACAATTGTAATTTCCTGACACCTCCTGTTTTGAGTAACGGAAACTATGTTGCTGTTCACAACTGACACAAAGCTCAATCCCTTTCATTACAGGAGGTGGAAATTTTAGATTTGTCATCAGGGGTCCCTGTCAGGCTCTGAGGATAGCCAGATCAATGAGGCCTCAGCATTGAAAGGGTTGTGAAATCAATCTGCCTCTGGAGTTTTAGCCTTCTGCTTTAAGCCTGAGTAATGTACTCTCACAACAACGGCAAGCTCTTGGGGAAAAACATTTGTAAGAATTTATGACAAATACATTAGTATGTGCCTTGGATCAGTACCTGCCTCATGCATACATGCTTGCTACAGGTACATCTTCAGATATGAAGCAAACAAAATCAATACTTTGCATGAACGGCCAGTGAGGCTTTAATATTATGTTTTCATACAGTGACATGAAATGTTTTGAGGGCAAACTGCAGCATAGCTATTAACAACTGCGTGAGTGCTGAGGATTTAACTGTAAAAGGCAGTTTTGATAAGTAACCGATTGAAGGCTGGTGACAGGCTTTGCCTTTAGGGGTGAAATGGCTTTAACATTAGCTTATTAAAATTATTCATGAGGAAGTTGTGTTTAATGAGGACTCCCACACCTTTCGTTACTGTAGCAGTGATACAAGGTTTAAATGGAGGAATGTATTAGTTGTGGAAAAGGAAAGGCGGCTTCAGAGGGCCTGATTGCAATAAGAAGCGCTAAGGACCTAAATCTAATAGTAGGAACAGATTCTTTAAGTAGCAACTGACATTCCAACAAACTAAGAAGAGCAGATTGGTACCAATAAAGCAACATGATGTTTTTTAAGCAGCCCATTTATCACAAATCCTCTTATCCAGCTTGTCCAGGCCAAATATAGTTTACAATGGATAATACCACACTGAATTACTCTTTGTTGTATTGTCTTCATAATAAACTGTATTGGAGCAGACACATAGTACTGATTGAACCGAGAATATTACCAAAGGGTACACATTTTATCTCATGATTAGTCTGAATCTATTTTTAGCAGAACTGCTGAGGATGTAGATGAGGGGAAGTAGATTAGATGAAACTGCTCCCGGGCTCTTGGAAAAGAACATACTCTTTTAAGCCTAAAAAAGGGAATTCGTGAAACACATGCCAAACTCTGCTAATCTCGCAGCCATTGTGACAAATTATAGTAACCTAAAATCCCTGAGAGCCCGTCTTTTTAAGGTGTGAAGAATTTGATATTATTTTTATGATGCTAACCTGTGCGCCAGTCAAGATGTTGTTTGCAGTAGCAGTAGTGGTCACAAAAAGGAAAGAGGGAATTCCTCTATTTGTATGTTACTGTACCTCTGCCATCAAATAATACTAATCTTTAAAACATTAATATAAATTAAATATAAAATATAAATTATATAATGCCATTTAGCAGTTATTTGCTGAAAATAATCAGCATTTTGTTTTTTTTTCTGTATTTTTAGATCCTTTAATCATATATGTAGTATATATCTTCAGATTAAAGATTACTAATAAAGCTACATTACCCATAAACAATTACATTTACTTTACTGAACTAGTTGTTTCGTTGAACGTGATGTTATTCCTTAATCTAGGCAGAAAGTTGCTGCCTCATGGAGAGCTTTGAAATAGCAAAGTACTTCTCTCCTCTTGTCAAGCATTCTCCCTCTGGGCCTGTCGGCTTGACTCCTCCTCCTGACAGAGAAGAGAAAAAGCAAAGCTAATGTCTCCCTGTCCAGAGGGGCTGTTTTGTCTTGCAAGTGCATTTGCCTGTTTATGCTAATTCAAAGCATGTCAACATTAATTAAGCATTTTAGCATTTTAGAAAGTAATTAAGTGTAGCCAAGTCAAAAACTCATTGTGACACAAAACACAAATAAAGTGAAACAAATTTATCTTTCCATATCTTTCCATCAGGTGAACCCATGCCAGGTGACAGCTCATTTCTGAGATACCAGGCACTGTGAGATACACTGTGAGATACACTGTGACCAATTGCAAAACATTTTCCCTCTTGTGTGCAAGTACAGTAGGGTAGCTTGCTATAGGGAAAATTGCTGTGTCAGAAGTGTAAAATTGTCCTGCACAGTGAGAAGGCAGTCAGTGGCTCTACTTCTATGAAGTGCTACATTATATAACAAATAATGAGAATAGGTGTATGATCGAGGATCCCACAGTTAAAGATCGATACACTTAGATAATAGTGACTGACCATGCAAAGCTAACATGTTCACTCACTATGAACAATTATAGTGCCTTGTTTTTGTTTTTTATATCTCAGTAAATCAATAAAAATTACAGGTGAGGTGTGTATACACTTTTACCAATCTTCATTTTTTGTTTCTGCTCTCTTAGTTCACAAAGTAACTTTAATTTTGACAAATTTACTTTCAAATAAAGCCACTTACTTTATACATTTTAGAGTATCTAAGTGTGGGTTGAAGAAGGTTGATGAACCTGTCTGATTTCACACTTTTTGTTTTAAATTTTACATATCAGATGTTTCATTTTATTGTTGTTCAAATATATTTCCAAACATTACAGGAAATTTAAAGCTACCTTACCCTAATACTAATACAAGATCTTATCCACTATCTGATGACTGGGCCATAGCACAGAAGGATGAGGGGTGTAACACCCACTGACATTTTCGCTAACTGTGAAATTGAGAAATTCACCTGGCATAAAGTAGAGAATCTGTTGAATCAGGAGCCATTCACCTCTGCTCACACACTCTAACATTCACCTTCCCCTCGGTCTAATGTGTTGTCGAGCCTATCTGCTAATGTTGCATGGATTGATTCCCCTATGTTCCAGTTTGTCTTATTTGAGAGGACATTGGTAATCAAGAAGCATTAGCAGATTGACAATCACTGGCGGAAAGCCATGGGGTTGCTCTGTGCACACGATGGTACACTAAGCTGCAAATAAGTTAAAGACCCTCAAATAGTCTCAGACTGGAGAGGAGGCCATAAAGCTTTTTTATGCATTGCTAATTAATACTTTCCAGTTTAGGTTAATTACATACTAGAGAGGCTGATCACGATTCTCATGATGCAGCACTTTGTATTTAGTTTAAATGTTTTATTTGTAGTGTGCCTGTTTCTGTACTTGAGAAGGCTATTTGAGAATGTTATATATTAATCATAACTAGGTATTTCATCACCTTTTTGATACAGTACACTTTACAATATACAGTAGGTGTGGACTCTTCAAAGAGTAAGGTAACATCTACAGTATAAAGATAGCTGGTAAAGTGCCAGGTAGGAGTAAAATACTAGGCTTTTAAAACTGTTGCTACAGTATAAACAATGTTACCTGGGATGGGCTCATATCTCTGGAGATAAAACAAATTGCTGCCCTGATTAGAATTAAGATTTAATGTTATGTATTTTGGACATTGTGTCATGTCTTTGCTGAGATGCTTTGCCACCTTTGTGAATAGGCCTACTTCAGGATACCATATGTTTGAAGATTGGTTGTATTTCTGGTCTGGAGTACTTTATAAACTCATATCCAGACTTTTTAAATTATTATAAACACTGAATTGAACATTTTTGAATGCATGTCAACGATTCATCTATGCATAGTTTTTTTATTATTTATTTTTTGACCTTGTAATTATTTATCAAGATGAAGATGTCATAACTCAATCTTCCTGTGAAACGACAGACTTCTTTGATGATGTGTACTGGATATTGCTTAAGCTCCACCTCTTTCTTGCAATCAATTACAAGCTTAAATTCTGAGCTGCCTCCATTTTTGAGTGCAACAGCCAAAATCTAACAACAACCGATGGATAGAAGTCCCTGGCCATTTGATTTTCTTTTTCGATTGGCCATTTCTAATGGAATTTAAGATCTATAGCTAATTCCATTTCATTGCGACTTCAAATTGTAGAAAATAATTATGCCTAAACCTAAACATTGTAAAAGAGAACTAGAAGCATGTTGGAGCCCTAATCACGAAGTACTGATACGTTAAAATGATTAACATAGAATGTCTGATTCATGAATGAATGATTTGAATGTAAGCATTACATTTATTTATAACATTTGTATGTAATTAAGGAAAGGAATTAATCTTGGTGAGAATTGTGACCTACTACCACAGTGGCCATTCTAAGCAGTTTACAGGACCGGCTCTCCTTACTGATTTAATTGGCTTTTTATGTTGGATGGGATGCCAAATGTTATTTCACTCAGAAACTTGGCAAAAGGTCTAAATCCATATTGAAAGCGCACCAGCCTGCACAACAAGAAAATTTGCTTTCGGTATTCCCCAAAGGTCAAAATAAATGAGGAGAATTGTTAAGAAAAATGTTCACAGACATTCCTATCTGGGCGGGATTAGATTTCAGTGCTGTAGCATTAGCTGCCTGGAACATTTAGCAAGAAAATTATGTCATAATATTTAACTCAAAAATTAACAGTGATCATTATGATGACCCAACACACTACATTGTAAAGTTGCTGAGAAATCAGTTTTTAATGTTTTGAAAATACAAATAAAATCAAAGAAATTGTTGATAAAAGCATAGTATGTACATGTGTAGTTACATGAAAAGAAGACGTTACTGAAGTCACGTAAGTTTCTTTCTAGCTTGTGATCATCCTCTTACGCATCCAGCCCAATGCCACTGGCAAATGTCAGGAGTCACGGTTTGTCTCCACCACATCCCCTCAACCAAATGGACAGGACATGCTTGCAGGTCTGGCCCTGCACCATGCTCTTAGCTTTAATTAAAGAGGGCTTTAGGATGTGTGCCAAAGACTTTGGAGAGTCGCCTTCATCGATCACCCTCACTGTCTCATCTAGCTTTCCACACCCCCACAGCTTTTGAATCATCTTTGTACTCTTTTTATTTTTTTCATTTCACCACTCATCAGCATTGGATGATGGAGTGAGGTTTTTCCTGTTTGAGTATGACTAACTAGGTAGGATGGGGGAAGCAGCAGTTGCCTGCAGGCTCTGCACTGACCTTTGCTAGGATGCACTTTGTCATGAGTGTGGATGAGCCACCCACAGGGATGGAGGCCCACGATTGCTCCCTCCCTCTGCCTGCAGACTTTCCCATTGTAGAAGGAGAGCCGAGGCCCTCCCTACCTGTGCTTGCGATCAAACGCAAGGTCTGTGGCTCAGGCGTCAAAGGGTTAAAGTGGGGTATAGAGTTAAGGCTTTAAGTTAATTCCAGGTCTTCAGAATGAAGGTCTCATTATGTCTAACGGCATCTAAATATCTGTGAAATTAAAGCCTGTTGCAGCCCACTTCTTGCTTGTGTAATATCTCAACATTTAAGTATGAGAAAATCAGCAGATAGTCTTGCAAGTGAGGAGAGAGTGAGAATAAAAAATGTATATCCATACTCCATACTCTAAGTAAGTGGTAGGAATACGTTTTGAGTTCTCATAAACTACTTAAAAGTCTCTTACTTTGCTCCTCCTATGGTAGTCTCCCAAAAAATGTGCAGAGCTTGACTCAAGATGGAGTTATTCTGTTTTGTTTTTTAATATCTGGCAGTCTGTCAGTCACCTTATTTAAAAATCAGTTTTGACCAGGCAATCCAGAGCCATGTAACTCCATTAAACAGGAGAGCAGGTACAAAAATAGCCTAATCCAATAGGCCATCATGAGATCGAACCTCTGATTTCTGTCTGCTGCGCCTTTATCATAAACAGTAGACACTGCGGTTCACAGTGTACAAGTTACATTGAACTAATGTTACATATTACAAGCCTTTTTTGGCACCTACTTTAAATGAGCTGATGCATATTATGTCCAGTGATTTCATTTAGTTTTTACTTAAGTATAAGTGATAAAGAAATAGTTAACTAAAAATAAAATTTTAACTCATCCTTGTGTTGTTCCAGTCCTTTATGACTTAATATCTTCTGCAGAATGCAAAAGCAGATATTTGGAACAGTGTTTCTGTTTTTGTCCATATAATGGACTGATTGACTTTCATTGTATGAACACAAATTTACAGAGACTTCTTTTGTATCAAGACATGGATGAGTATATTATGCAAGGATTTTCATGGTCGGATGAACTATCCTTTTAAGAGTGTAAACGCTTCCTATTAAAAAGTGTCCCTTTTTCCCTTGCATACTTTTCCCAACAGTTGCACAAGGGTCCAATTATTGAGTTCGCTCAAGCTAGACAGTCTTTGCAAAGTCATCTCTTTGGGGCAGCCATCGTTTCTCTGTAAACACATAGCATGTGTTGGGCCATCTGAGACTAAGGAGTCTTCTGAGGATAGACCTTTTGTCTGACTGTACACTCATTAACGAATATTAGTCATTTCACTCTTTACTTTAAGTTATCAGACAGAGTGATTGTGCAGAAGACACTGAGAACCCTATACAAGCAGACAGATTTTGTGTTGAAATAAAATCACTGCTGGAAAATGTGTCACTGCTGTGTAGTGTCTAAATGCAAGTATAAAAGATGTGTAATCAACCATTGTACATGCTCTTGTAGATGTTTTTACAAATGAACAAGTCTACTTTGAAATCTAAATAAGGTCACTGAGGTCATCTTCGCACTCATCTAGACCCATTCACTTGATGTTTTCTGCCTTCTCTATAATGTATTTTGATTTCTGGGTGTGTCATATTTCATTAAGAATCTGACTTTGTAATCAATACAAGAGTTACTTTCTGCTCTGTTGAATTATTTCAGCAATTAGGTGTTTGCATTTCTTCCATCTGTTCTAAATAGTGAGGCTTGGGTGCATCGATCAGAATGATAAACAGCAAGAGAAAAGCCCATATGAAGTTGCTGATGCATTGGTCTTGACCCAAGGGACAATTATTCAGTGATTTATACTCTGAAGCACCTGGCTAATACCTCAATCCCTTTAATTAATGGGAAGTTTGTGAGAATAATGAGAAATAACAAAGAGCGAGAGTGTTTGTAATATATCTTCTGTGTACCAGTGCTCTTTTTCATTGAAGTAGTGCTGATTCTTGTGCTGAAGCCAGTGCTCAGCTGGTAAGAGTGGTTAACCTTTCTCAAAACTGACCCGCGTTTTCACTAACTTCCTTAACTATGAAGCACATTTTGAGAACATGTACTACAGTACATTAATTTTAGTGTTTGATTCAGAGAACCTTTGATTATCAGCTGATTTTAATGCAATGGGTAAGAATTATGGGTATGTACACGTTTTCGTATCGGAGATGTTCGGTACGGGTGTTTCGGTTCAGTACGCAGGTGTACCGAACAACTACAGCATTATTTTAACCACTGCATGAGAGGAACTTCATTTGAAACTTTCAGTTTTATATATTGCTACTTTTGATAAGAAACAAAGTCTCATCTTTTCAAATTGTCAGTTTTAATCAGGAAACTCAAACAATAATGCTGTTTTCGCACTCTTTGATGTGGAGTGACAGATCGCATATATACGCCTCAGTTTAAAAACGGCAGCTTGAGTATGCACGATCATCCCTTCCTCTTTTCTAGATTTAAGGCTAAATAAACATGAATGAACATCTCTTGCCTATGTAATCACTCAAGCAGTGTTTCAACCGCAGTAATACGGCAATAAAATCACGTAGCATTTCATTTCATTTACCTCAGGCAAGGCATCAGTGACTACAGCTAGACAAAAGAAAAGAGCATTTTGCGAAATATAACACTATATAAAGATTACATTTTACTTTACCTGTTAGTGATGTCTTAGTTATTTAATGTTTAAAAAAAATCTATTACGAAACAAGTTATGAGAGCCACTTTGTAAATTAACAGTCAACAACAGATATTATTTGTATAATTTCTATGTTAATTGAAAACCTGCATTATGTGTAATTACATTTTTGTATACATTTTTATTTAAGTTTAGTATTATGTTGAAAAATAAAAAGTAATTGAATTTAAGTTTGGGCTCTTTTGTTAACTAACTCTATAGGAAAGTAAAAGAGCTTCCTACAGTTTAGAGCATAAGCTGAGGTAGATTGCTACCTCTAAAAAACCCCACCTCCAGCTGTCAGTAGATTATCAGCTTCATAACAAACAGGCAGCAACTAGTGAGGTTGGGGAAACTCACATCCAGGACCCTCCCTATCAGCACTGGTGCCCCTCAGGTTTTCATTGTCTCCCAACTGCTCTTCTCCCTGTAAACAAATGACTGCACCTCTAAAGACCCCTCTTTTAAGCTCGTGGACAACACTACAATCATCAGCCTCATCCAGGACAGTGAGGAGTCTGCTTACGGACAAGAGTTTGAGCAGCTGGCTGTCTGGTGCAGTCTTAACAACCTGGAGCTCAACATTTTTTAAAACAGTGGAGATGATTGTGGACTTCAGGAGAAACCCCACTGCACCACTGCACCTTAGGCACCACCATCTCACAGTACCTGAAGTAGGACATTTAGATTGACTCTATTGTAAAAAAGGCTCAGCAGTGGCTGTATTTCCATCGGAAGCTGTGGAAATTCAACCTGCCACAGGAGCTGCTCACATAGCCTGTGTTCATCTATAACTGTTTGGTTTGGCTCAGCTACCAAATCAGACATCAGGAGACTACAATGGGCAGTCAGGACTGCTGAGAAGATTATTGATGCCCCCTGCCAAATTTCTAAGAACTTTACACCTCCAGAGTGAGGAAAGGGGCTGGTTAAATCACTCTGGATCCCTCAAACTCAGCACACTTCCTCTTTGAACTATTGACCTCTAGCCGGCGCTACAGAGCACTGAGCACATGTGCACATTCACAATCCTGTCTATTGATATTTTGTTTCTCTCTATATTTTATATATGTATGTCTGTACTGGAAGCTCCTGAAACCGACATATTCCTTCTGTGTGTAAACACACTTGGCGAAAAAGCTTTTTCTTATTCTGATTCTGAGGGAGAAGAGGCAGTAGCCCCATGTGCTCACGAGGGCAATGAACTTGTTAATTTATCTTCTCCTGTGCATTTTTTTAAGTACCATTAAAACTGCTCCCTAAAGCAGGGTGCCACTATCAGTTCCCAACCAGAGAAAATTCATCCAAACTTTAAAGTGGTGGGAAAGGTAGAGTAGCCTGAAGCACTAATATGTTTCTGGATGAGATTGCTGTGTAATGGTCCAAATAAAGCACCTCTCGGATATGGAATGATAGATGGAGTAGAGCAGAATGCTGCAGCCTTATGATTGGGCAATCAGACTGCATTGGTGTGAGAGACCATTATGAGAGTGATAATGGTAAAAGTACAGTTCTCTAATCTCTACATTAGGGACAGGTGGGATGGTTGACTACTTTTCCAAAAATTGACTAATTAACTACTGAAGCTGTCTTTTCTAACTGACTTCATGCTATAACATGCTCGGTAGTACAGTAAAGACATCAAAGCATTGTTTTTATAACAAGAGCTCCAGAAATACTTCATAAATGTTGGACTATGTACACAAGTGTCTTAGGCCAACTTAGTGTTTTGTGTTGATTTTTTTTATGTGTGTGCCTTGAGAATAGTGTTTTTTTGTGTGTGTGTTTTTTTTTAGATGGCATGTCAAGTAGGGGTGGTGGAAAAATCAATGAAGCATAGTGTCGCAATATTTTCTGTGGCAATACTGTAATCGATACATGGACGCCAAGTATCTATCTTTTATTATACTATTTGGTAGAATAATTTAATCAATTTCTTTATAATCCACTAGATGGTGGTGTTAAAGGGGTCATATGATAAAAATTTTCCTTTCTGTTTGGAGTGTTACAAGCTCTTGGTGCATGAAGATCTGTAAACTTGCAAAGAATAAAGTCTCAAATCTAAAGTTAAGACTAGTCCACACACCCCTAAAACAGCTCGTTCTATCATGCCCCCATTTCTCTACCTCACTATGTGGGAAGATTTGCATAACGCCACCCAGATGTTCACATAAAGAAAGAAAGTGTACCTTTTATTCACGTTGTAGTATTGTTGTTACCGCCGTGTCGTATAGACGCTGTGTGTTTGGATGTGAAAGCGAAACTACTTGGTTTGATCTTCCAAAAGAGAACGATATCCGCTTCATCATGCCTGGAGCTGATCCGTGCTAGTTGCTGAGGATATCAACTTTGCATTGTGGATCGCCGGATCGGCTTTCACAGTGGATGAAGCGGAGTCCAGTCCGGGGTCCTCACATGTGGTTGCCGCAAGCTCCTCTGTAGAATCCGCCGCCCATGCCGTTTTCAAGCCGGCCCACCTCTGGTTACTCAAGCCAGCTCTAGGCCGCAGCTCACTCAAGGCCGTGGTATGTGGCGCTGTTTTGTTTAGAGGGCAAAACTACTTTGTTTGGCCTTCCAAAAGAGGACATGACTAGAAATCATGTTTATAATGGGTTTTAATGTTTATGTCTCTTCGCTCTGGCTGGGCAGGGGATCACAATATGTTAAGGTGTGTAACATTTCCGTCACACGCTTGAGGTATTCCCCCAAACACAATACACTGGATAACTGGCCAATCACAGCTCACCTCGCTTTTCAGACCAATGAACTTTGCAAAAATCAACGCATTTCAGAATGCGGGGCATAGAGGAGAAACAATAATGTACAGTATGTGGAAAATAATGTTTTTTTTTTTTTTTACCTTAATCCGCATAAACACATTTCATTACACCAAATATACCAAATAATGTTCTTTTTAGCAGTATCATATGACCCTTTTACATTTCTTTTTTTCTGGTGAAGTCAGCTGGGTCACCTTCAGTATGCAGTAAGTTAGTAAAATAAGGATGGCGGAACATCATGGAACGTTATCATCCACACCCGCATTTAAATCTGATGTAAGACTCTTTTATTTATTTTACTGTATTTTTAACAGTAATTTACTTTCAAATGCTCCAATTGCTGAAGGGTCTGCACAACTTTTTTGTACAAGTTCAAGTTGCATTGTTTAAAATACCTGGAGATTCCCACCCCTAATGTCAAGTGTAAAATAAAATGAGAACCCTGCATTCTGTTGTTCTTCTAGCAGTTTCAGGGCTTCCTCAAGACCCACTAGCTGATGTAGTTTTGCACATCCCTGTTCTGCATATTAATTTTTCTGTGCTCTGCATTCTTTTTAATACTTTGTTTCTCTTCCAGTGGCTCCCTCCACTGTATCCCCCATAACGCCATGGAGGAGAGAGATGGAAATCTTAGTACTGGGGACAGTAAGCTGTGCATCTGTGGTCTTCCTTCTCCTGACTGCCATCATCTGCTACAAGGCCATCAAGAGGTAAGACTGTAAGCCTCAATAGTTTTACTTATCTTCATTTTCAGAACCAAATCTTTAAAATATTTGTAAATAAAAGCAAATATAGACAGTAGTAGAATTTGAGAATTGTGTAATGTAAACATTTTATATAATATTGGGCATTTAATACTGAATGCACAGTGTTTTGGCCAACAGGTATGTTTTGGTCATTGCCTGTTATTGTAATTAATTTCTTTCTTACTAGAGAAAAAAAAAAAATCTAAATCATATTTTATGTTCCAGAAAAGAAAAGAAATCATGCAGGTTTGGAGCGACATAAGGTTGAGTAAATGAATGTAAACAGAGCAAATTCCATTAGCGTTTTGTCTGTGTCAGCTTCAAGCTATCTTAATTTAACAAGATAACAAGGCAAAAAGATGATATCTCCACTTCTTGTCTGAAACATGAATTGTGAATGTTGTTATCTTAGTTGAAATGACATGAAGCTGTCACCTTCCTACGTTAGGAAAGACAATGACTCTGATTTATGGTTAGGAAAAGGAATGTGTTTTGCACTGATGGTGCAGTAGAAGGCGTACACATTGCGTGGTGTGTCAGCCTTAAGCTGCTCTTTTGGTTTGGTACCAGTGACATGCTGTCAAGAGAACAACTGAGAGGCCTGTCAAATCAGCTGCAGACAGGGAAATGGCCTCAGACAGTCCAGCAACAAAGAAAAGAGGCTCCCAAACTATCTTTGATACATCCAGGGCTAAACTACAAAAATTCATTTAGCAGAAGATCACTTAAATTTAGCAGATGTATTGCTATTGTGCACTGTGCTGCATCATATTAATTTTTATTTCTATTCTAGGTAATCATAAAAGCTCTCAGCTTTCAGGTCGAAGTCACTCAGCTTTTTTTTATTTAAGGAACAAACATTGACCTTTAATACATGCATCACTATATAATTTTCTGTAGTAGCTTATAATGTTGTTTTAACTTGTGAGCTATAGTGTTAACTCAAACATTTTTGATAACATTTTGTGAAATCTTAGCTATTAGACAAGGACTTGTTATGAGCTCTGTTTTGAAATAATTTCACTTAGTGAATTCATTTCTCACATATTGCCTCTTTTTTGCCTGAGAACTTTGTATAAGGAAGCTGACTCCCAAAGGAAAACCCAGCTGGCAGCTATTTCCCCACTAATTATTAATGAAGAGAGAGACATGTTTAATGCCTTCCTTTATATGCATGCGAACATATCATTTAGCTTTGCCCAATGACCGATGCACTGCAAATGGTGCTTCTTCAAACAGTTGCTAAAGTGTCCTAGTGAAGACTCAGATTATTACCCCAATCAGTGTTTTATGGCATCTGCATGCTGAAGCCTGGTGTGGCTTACTTACTGTAATGAGTTTGATGGAATTGGAGGCACTGAAGAGGAAAGCTAAAGCAGTTTTGTTGAAAACTTGCTCAGTGCATATTGTGAAGAATGGATCCTAGTGGAGAGAGATGCTGTGCTTTGTGATTTTTGACCACTGTAAACAAATGATAAAGCATCCCGGTCATTGAGCAGTAGTGTAATTATGATAACAAAGACTCTCAGGGTAAGATGAGCAACATAGCTTTAGTTCATCTTTTTCCCCCCTTAGCTCTGCTGAACATGCAGCACTGTAAAGGGATAGTTCACCTTTAGTTGCTGGTCCTCATTGTTTCATAGTATGAAAAAAGCAACACAAGAACCAGCAATTCAATGAGAACGATCACTTTAAATGCTGTCATGCATAGTTACAGTCAACACATCTAAAATTTGAAATACTAATTCAAATTAGGCTTGTGTTAAAAGTGCTCTATGAGACACTGAGACTAAAAATGCTAAATTGTCTCTGAGATGTTAACGTTAATAACAATAGCGTTGTAATTATCTGTAAAATATATTTTCAAAATGATGTTGTTATGGGAAAGGATGAAACTGATTGGTTGGTTCTTGCCACATGACCAGCGGTGCGCTTGCAGCATTCTGAAAAGTAGAAATGTTTTTATCTCGATGCGACGCAGACGTGCCTGGAAAGATGAGCATGTCATGTCCAAGTGGCAACCTCCCGCTCTCTCTCGTGAAGCCAACAAGGAAGTATTCTCACATAGCCAGACCTTCACACTGAATGTCTGGATTTCATGGCAGCTTTCATTGTCCAAGGCCCGCCCATGAGGCCGTTTGACCTGGATGTCCAACATCCAATCACAGTTCGGTTCATTCATCGTCACGTTTTGAGGAGTGGAAATGTCGCCACAATAACAGACCAGTGTGTAAAACTCTTGGATGTATTTTAAATATTCTATGCTGCGAACTTTAAATATTTCACATACTTTTGAAAACCCAGCATTTAGTTGATCCTTGATAAGCACTCTTCGTCACAGTTTTTTCTATTGTGATAAAACAGTTGATTATTATGATAAATGACATCTTGGGGGAAAAAAATTGTTAAATATTCTGTTTTGTTTATTAAGATTGCACATGACATTATGCTGCAAAAAAGTTATACAGCATCATTTACCTTTGAACCATCCACTGAACCTACAGTCCTGTGGAAACAATCTAAGCCCACTCTGTTTATTTTCAGAGGAAGTAAAGACATTCTGGTGCCTATTTCAAAGAGCCAGGTTATAAAATATTTACCTCTACCTGTAATGTTTTGTGTAGCTCCCTGCCATGTGTGTACTACATGCCATGTATTATTAAGGGCCCAGGCCCACATTTGGAAGTGAGGATATGGCTGTTTTAGGTGATATTCCTGGCCTTTATTTCAATGAGAAAGGACAAACTGAACCACTGAGCATCCAACCTGGTGTTCACCGAACAAGAACTACAAGTGTCATATGAGTGTACAGTTTGTATACATGTAGAGTGTTTATGTAGATTCCAAAGAGCTTTGAATTTTAAAGGTGCACTCAACTCTTTTATACATAAATAATTTCATAGTTTTACCCCGTTATAGCATGTCTCTAAAACCAAAACTTTAACATATTCAAAATCAGATAGGATAAGCAGAATCATTCATTTTTTAAATCTTTGTCACTGCAGTTTTTAGGCATCTTCACAGGAAGAGAATAGCTTTTACAAATCACTTGTTTTTCTAACATCAGCTATGCTTCAGAAAGTATCCTTCCAGATCAGCATTTATTTTAGTCCGAGAGACATTTTTTTGGCCCACATTTTCCCACAGGATTTGTGTTTCGACCTCAGAGGAGAGGTCACATACTGTAATACCCAGGAAAACAAACAGTGTTTGAAATATCTGGGGAATGGCCACAAGGACATCTCAGGTGCTATTGTCCATCAGTGAAAAATGGTGGTAAAGAGACAGAAACTGAGTGAGTGAGAGAGAGAGTGTGTTTGTGAGCAGCCTCAGTGCTGATTCAGGGAAAAGATAAAGGAGCTTTTGGCTTCCCGTCCTGGCACGTTACATAAGCTGAGTGGTCCACAGAGAAATTGGGCGACTGTCAGGGCATCTGCACACAATGCAGTAGAGTAACACTACTCTAGCAACATCTGCACGACTGCTGGAGTCCATGAGCCTTTAGCAGGTTGGAGGGGGGACAGAAACAAGCTCTCAGTGGAAAATTACTGTTTAGCTGAAAAAGCATAAACGGTAGTTTTATGCATTGGACTTCCAGACATTGTGTACGTGAATTGAGAAGACATGGATAATGTGATCAATCCAAAGAGCCTTCTCCGCCTAAAGAATCTGACTATTCATTATGGAGAATTGTTCTTCATTTGTCTCCAGCATTCAAGCGTGTCAAATAAATGAAGGGCAGTCCTTAAGTGACCCCGTGCAGCAGCTCTACAGCTCTTCTTTTATTTACAACATACTTTTATAATCTTTGTATTTACTTAAGCTAATTATGTTCTTGTCATTGTGATGTCAACCTAAGGATTATGTGACTATATTTTATTTCTCCACGAGTGTTTATTTTTGAAAGGAAGGAGGATAGCAAGACTTTGTTTTCTACACATTTTTATTCTTGCTATCCTCCTCCTTCCTCACTCCACCCCTCCAAACTCAGATGAGGCAGAGTTTTTCCCATGTGTAAATCATGCAAAGCGAGAGGATGTCTTTATAGGAAAGCCCTGCAGCCTGGGGCATCTTGTGACAGATGGCCCCTGCAGAGCTATGGGATGGTCTCATCAGTCCTGCCCAAGAGACAGAGACTGTGTGTTTATCACAGCAGATGAGCGCTAGCTACCTCTGAACATTTAATCAATCTCGACAAGGACTTATAGTTGACTTCAGTTGAAGGGATCACTTTATTTGTTGCTCAAGGTTTGAAATATTAGGCCTTTTTTAGAAGCTGAAGAGGAGGAAACAAAGGCCATGATGATAATAATATTCTGTCTAATCAAACAGCAGAAAAAGTAATGATAATTTAGAGGGATAATGCACACAAAGATGAAAATCTCGACTGCTGAATGAATCTTGCTGAATGTCTCGACTGTTTTTCTTTCCCCATACTATGAAAGTTATATATTGCCATTAAAAAGTTAGAGATTGGCAAGATTTGTTTTGTTTTGTATAAGTTCCTTTTGCTCAGCAAAGCTGCATTTATTTGATTAAAATTACGGTACATATAAAGTAATATTGCGAATATTGTATATATATATTATTATTATTATTTATTTTTTTCAGAATTCTTTTATATATATTGAAGTTCAAAAACATGACATTTTTACAACATTTAAATGACAACTGTAGCAAAGCTCCAAACACAGATGACATTTAAGGGGTCAGCTGAAACAAATGGTCTTTATCTTATCCTGTCTGCAAAAGCAGCCTTGATTCAACAAGTTGCTAACTCGTGTGTATTTCTCTGGAAGAAACGGGTCAATTTTAATGAGCTCAAGCCCTGTTTATGAAATTAGACTTATCCTCTAGACAGACCCCAGAGATCTGCAGACACTGAAGATGGGCTCTGTAAAGGTCAGGTTGTTTTCTTTCTCATGACAATTTTTATTTATCCTGACCTAACCTAATGTGATGTGTAATCTCTTGTTTTGGTATTTACTGTTATTGTTCATTATTGTTCAAACTCAATGACCAAACACTTTTTATGGTGTATTTTAATCAAAATCACATTTATTATTATCACACACAGTTCTAAGCCTTGAAACCCAGAGAACTCTGAGTTGAATAATTTCAACATTTGATACAAAGCAGATAGATAATTATAAAGATAGATAAAATATCTTTTTTTTTTTTATAATGGTGGCGAATAAAAATTGTGAGTCACATAGTCATATAATTAGAATGGTCATATAATTATAATATCATCAAAAAGTTAATTTATTTCACTAATTCCATTCAAAAAGTGAAACTTGTATATTACATTCATTCATTACACACAAACTGATATATTTCAAATGTTTATTTCTTTTAATTTTGATGTTTATCAATAAATGACAACTAAGGAAAATCCCAAATTCAGTATCTCAGAAAATGTGAATATTGTGAAAAGGTTCAATATTGAAGACACCTGGTGCAACACTCTGATCAGCTAATTAACTCAAAACACCTGCAAAGGCCTTTAAATGGTCTCTCAGTCTAGTTCTGTAGGCTACACAATCATGGGGAAGACAGCTGACTTAACAGTTGTCCAAAAGACGACCATTGATATTCTAATATTATGACCAGCACCTGTATTTGCAGGTTTGAGTGCTTATTTTAAGTTCATTTTAAGTACTAATAAAGTTGTTCCTTGTGGATATTGTGTTTGTTTAAAAACACTCAAATAAATAAAAGGGTCTTTGAATAATGTATGATTTCAGCTGCAGTAAATGTCTGTAGTCAATTGTGTACATTTGAGTATTTTGTATACTTAGTATTTTGTTACATTGTTGTAACTACTGTTCAAACTATTTGGGGTCCCCATAACATGGGGTCACCCATATTTTTTAATGGTAGTGTATATATTGTAGTTTTATATTATATTGTTGTGCTGTTGAGTAATTCTCTAGTCATCAGTTTTATAGAAATTTCTCTAGTTTGTAAATTTTATGAGGTGTACAGTCAACTTAAGTGTCTTTTTGATGGTAACAGTCTCAGTGCATTTTACTTAAATCGGATTTACTACAGAAAGAAGCAGGCAAATGGTTTCTACAGGGGCATACTTCAACACTTAGCCTCTAAGATGTATTAAGGGTGTCTTAATATATTTATGAATATAAATTTCACTATGGAGATTCATTTTTACATACACAAGCCTTTCGGATTATCCCTATTGTATGAATGCGTTGTTTTAGCAGTGACATGGTTTTTGGCATCAGGCTACTCCATTCGCTTATTGAACATTGTAGATAGCTGCTTTCATGAGGCAGCTTTTTGTGCAGCCTTACTTTGCAAAATCTGAAGCATTAAATATGCCCCAACTGATTCAAACCTTTAATGATATTAATTTTGGCATCTTATAAAATGTGAATCCTCAGAATCCATCTCTCTACATAACAAGCTGTTGCCTCAGGCCCTCTCTACCATTAAGTCAATATGTGCCTGACATGATTTAACAAAATATCAACAGATTGGATGTGCGTGCTCCACTGTTTGGCCAGCTACGGATTGTAATGCAGTTATGAAGGCAATTGGCTGCAGGCAGGTTGCATATTTAAAATCGTAATAAAGAACGGACAGGCTAGGGCGCATACAACTGCTTTTTAAGTCCAGCAGCCATTATGGCTTGCGGGAAGTAATTTAAACTCCAGAATAACTCACTTTGATGACCTGTGCTGCTGTTCGTCAACTAGACTTTGTTAGTGTCTCAAGCAGCGTCTAAAAGTGTGCGCTCCGGCTTCCTGAAACACTGACTGTAAAATAGAGCAAATACAGCACACAGAAAACATTGTGATTTAAATTTAACCTACCATGAGTACTATTTGGGTTTTCCTTTCCTAGCTTTTCTGTTTGCTTTTGGGACATTGTATTTTGTTGCACAAAGCTCAAGCCTCTAAAACCCGATCAATAGCATCCTCAATATGAGCAAAAATTGTCGTTTTAAGCTTAATCTTTTTGTTTTCTTTTCCAGGAAACCCCTTCGAAAAGAAGAGAATGGCACAAGCCGAGGGGAGTATGCCATGAGCTCACACTGTAAACAGCAGGTAGTGGAAACCAATAACACTGGAGTATAGTGGCCATGCTACAGCTGAACATTCTGTACTCTACAGCACCACCATCTCTGTTGGGGTTTATGAGATGGACGCAAGGCATATTATGAATTTAGGAATGGTAAACCTCATGGCTGCTCTTCTTGGGACATAAAATGATGTTTAAAGAAAAGACTAAGGTGAATATGTATTGAGTGATGTGTACAGGTACAAGTATAAGCAAGTTTCGAGGAGACACGGAAACTCTTACCAATGCTGGCAGCTGCACGAATATCATGAGACTCAACCTGGCGGCCCCCCAGAGCCCCTTTGAGGAATATATACAACATCAACAAAATAAAAGCATGCACTTTCTGTTGAATGCAATGATGTTTTAAAATTCCTGTCTTCTCTTGTCTTTAACTCTGTTTTTGCAGTGTTCCTCATTAAGCGTTAAGGGTTCTTGTATCTCATGTAGATTGTGTGAGTGTTTGATGGATAATTGACTGAAATTGGCCAAAATTCCAAATGGGATTGGGTGGTCCTGGATTTTGTGTACCAAATATACAAGGGAGAATAAGAAATGGTTTCCTTAACCTGATAAATGTCACCGTCCCGTATACGGGACGCCTAAAATTACTTCAATATATTACAATTATATCCTAATCTAATCATGACAAACTATATATCGTTGGAAAGGTCTAAGACTCCTAAATAGATATTTGACCACGTTTTGTTGTTAAAAATTATGAAGGAACAGTAAAAGATAAATTTATAAAAAGAGTGCACCTCAAAACATATACATCATAACTGGAGTTCTGACCTTTGTTACAAAAAATCAATTCCGCTTCCTTTTTCCCTATCACATATTTTAGTAATCATCTTAAATTATATATCATTTGAAAGCTTATATACTCCAAATTCATCTTATGAAAACCATTTTGAAATCGAACACTGCGTTACCATGGAAATCGTACTTTAAAATCTTTTAGCGTGGTCCTCCCCCTTAGTGGGAGGGGTCATATTCCAAATATATTACGGTCTTTTAGAATCAAAACTTTTCATAATCTTGACAAAATACATATCGTTGGAAAGGTCTGAGTCTCAAGATTCCATATTTGGTGGTTATTTTGTCATAGTCATAATATTGAGAGAAAAATTTATACATTTGTGACAAACAAATGCATCCAAAAAATTCAATGGAGTTTCAATGGCCCCCGGTGGCTTTTTGTTGTATAACGCCTAAACAAAATTGCATATGAACCTACATTTTTTTCATATCAACTTCAAATTTGGAACACAACTTATTTAGACATATGGCTTTAATTTTATAGCAATTTTGGATTAAAACATATTTTATTAAATATTTATTTTATATAAAATATAATAAAAATAAAATAATAAACGTATTTACAGTAAATTTTAACTTCTATAACTTTTTTATGCTTTCATTTTTTTAAATGATTTCACTTCTGCAATAATCTGCAGATTGTCTTCTTTAAAAAGAGACCAACCTTTGGTCTGTATTCAAAAGTGTTTATGATTTATAACAATTTAAGTGTGAATAGTATACTTCCACGTCTATGTTCAAAAATGGGGGTGACAGTTAAAAGGTTTTAAACATCCAGAATTTTTTTTTTTTTGCAATTTGTGTTACTATGCAATTGGAAAGGATTGAGTTCTTGAGGTGCATATTTAGAATACAAAAAACAAGGCTAGCATTAGCATCGCTAATAGTTAACAGATTGTAGTCTGACGGTTCTATACATGATATACAAATTTGTCTGATGGTGTAGCCTTCATGTGAAAGATATTCAATTATAAATACATGGAAACAACAACAACATGTATGATGGATTAGTTTTAGGGATTGATTAATGAATAATTTCATGCTATGTCTGATACTAAAATCTGTACTGTTTTGTCCAAAAATAAAAGGCACTACAAACTAAAATTCTTAGTTTTTGTAAATGTATGTTTGGATGCATAGACAACATAGTGTACAGTATGAAATATGGATAACTCTTTATTTTCAGATGAACAATTGATTGGGTATTTGAGATTTGAAAAATAATGGCTATAGAAGACACTCTTTAGGAAATAACTCTTAAAGTGTAAAATCTTTGCCGTAATGTATTTAAGTTAGCTCTAGACAAGACATTTCAAAGCAAGTATCCACAATTAAATATCTATTATCTATAAAATAAATATCCAATATGGACAAATACTGATTAAAAATTGACTAATGTTGTCTTATAACAGATACGGTCCTAACATATGATGCACCTCTAACTAGTTTGGCTTTTGGTATTGCATTTAAAGTAGATGGAACATACACAATCCGATGGATGTCCTGTATCCGTTTACCTTTCAGTAACTGCACAACCCTGTTCAACTGATAATTACAACTGAAACAATTCACAATTAGTCAGGATTTGTTCATCAGAGTGGTCCATAATTTTCCTCAAAGTATATAGAAGAGATATTACAAGCTGGAAAAGAAATAAAATGGTTACATAAAATTACATTTTGAAGTTGAAATATAAGTTGAAAACGTAATGCATTGGGAAATATATTGACTTTACATTAATCAGTCATTTTCTTATGGTTAATAGAAAACCGTACACTTGTGTAACTGGATTTGATTATCACGCCATCATTTGTGGTCCAGCTCTTTAGAATGTTTGCAAATCATTCTAGTTTCACAACAAGTCTCTTCTTGACCTTTTTTGGCAACTCTTCAAAACTAGGATGTTACAAGCTTTTACTAAGATGGTTTAAAGCTATTTTTAAAGTTGATAATACTGTGATTTCATGTGGGTTAGTGGACGCTTTAAAGATGTATCAAGTGATTCATCAAACAAGCTTAGCCTCTAAATTTAGCTTGTAATATCACTGTTAAACAGATTCTCTCCACTGTTTAATTTGTTTTTCATTGGAACTATATATTGAACTTTTATCGAACCTGTAATTAAAACCGCGATGCAATGTTTATGCATAGTAACACTGAATATACAACTGAGCAATCCCTCTTCATATTCTTAAAAAAAATTCTCACAATCTACTGTACAGTCATTCACCCGTTCAACAAGATATATTAAATATATATATGTGTATTATACTGTACATACTATACTGTATAAGGTACTCAGAATTGTATTGCATGAATGTACATATCAATATTTGCCTTCTTGACAGTCTATTGTGTGTACAGAGTATGAGAAAATGTTTATAGGGATAAGTAAGTCGATGTGTCGTCAAAACAGAATAAGTGTTATTGTTTGTCTGGAACAAGCCATTAATGTATATTTGAGTAATCAGAGGTTGTTGCACAATGTATGCATCACATACCAAAATGTAAAACTATTATATATTGTGCATTGAACTAATTTAATTGCAACTTGCTGACTTTTTTTAGTTTTAAATAAAAATGTACTACTGAATCGTATCTGACGTTTTTGTCTGTGTGTGTGCAAAAATAATTGGTCTGTCATCATTTACATTATATAAATAGTGCACAGCTGTGATATGTACTGTACATGCACAGGATTCTGGTCAGAAAATATGGTTTATGATAGGCTATAATATTTAAACAGTATATGTTTATAAATCTTTTTTTAATACAATTTCATTACATTGTTGACACCTGGTATCTGTCAGCCTTGGAATGTTTTGTGGTTGTATGTGGTGGATGATTATATTCCATTAATTGCTATCTGAGATATAATTATCTCTATATAATTATTGCACTAAAAATATTGTTCCTAGCAACAACAACAAGACTCATAAGACTAGTATTAGAATACTCTCATTCTGTCGCATATAAAACTAGGGCTGCACAATTAATCGAATTTGTAATCGCAATTACAATTACAGATGACACAATTATGTAATCGTTTAAAGGCACAATTACACAAAAAAAAAGTTCACTTACATCATTCTGTGTGCATAAGATATGTTGTTGTTCTCTCTACAGATTATCTTAAGGGTTTTTTTCCTAATTGTTTGAATTTCTTTGTTTTAATATAACATAATACCATGCATATATTTACTTTGGTTTGGTTTCTCAGAAAAAATAAATAAATAAAATAATAATAATAATAATTATATATATATATATATATATATATATATATATGATATTTGAGGCTTAAAAAAAAAAAAAGTTTTTCAGGAAGAGTGTTTTCCGCTGGTTTATTTTGATATAACAATATGGCATGCAGTGGCTTCAAACAATGGCATAAAGCTATTAAAAAAATTATTAAATCTAAATTGTGCTAATCGTAATATATAATCGCAATTACAATTTCAAGGGAATAATCGACAATTATGATTTTTGTCATAATCGTGCAGCCCTATATAAAACTGTTGTTTACTTTTAATGTAATAATTAGAAGTATAATATTTATTTTTCATTTTTATTTAAATAAAATTTTAGCAGACAGTAAAACCTCTGTGGGGAAGTAAGAACATTGTGAAAGAGTTAAACTGGGAGAAATTGTGGGGAGAAAATTTTGTAATTTCACCTCCATCTGCTGACACTCCTTGCTTGACAAGTCATCTAGAAAAGTGGGATATCAAGTTGTTTTTCCTGTAAGAAAAACAGTGCAAACATATTTTCTCTGTTCTGTAAGATAAATTACCCATGTGTGGAAAAGGATTATAAATTGCTTGGAGAACATGAAGGCCGAGTAGGCTGTCATTCAGTCACTTTCACATGAAAAATTTGATGCTTTACATTATTAACACTATCAATTATTCAGTCACATGTGAGGTGAAGTTATTTGTCCATGGCTTCATATCATTCAGACACAGTGCTCTCATTATACGTACATTACAATTACAACATTGCAAGTTGCTAGTTAAACTTTATATAGATACTTTAATCATTTAAAAATTTTCTGAAAAAGCAATTAAGCTTTTCACAGCTTTTTCACAATTAAGATATCAGTGTTTAGGTTTTTAGTGTTGAGCACAATATTAGAATAATTACAGAAGGATCATGTTACACTAAAGTCTGGATTAATGGCAGCTGAAAATTCAGCTTTGGCATCTCAAGAATAAATTACTTTTGAAATTATAGAAAATAGAAAACAATTCTTTAAATGTAATATTTTTTCAACAATATTGCAGATTTTTATTCTAACAAATAAATGCATATACTGAAACACACTTATAAATGTTCAAAAAAGTGACCATGTACAAGTGACCACGTATACAAGTGTGTGTGTGTTTGTGTGTGTGTGTGCTCTTGTTTTTGTGACATATCAGGACACAGCTCTGTATAATGACATGGGTATGACACCGGTATAACAAGGAGAGGGCGACTTATGAGGACATAACCCATGTCCCCATTTTTCAAAACACTTATAAATCATACAGTTTTTTTGTGAAAGTTAAAATGCACAGTTTCCTGAGAGGGTTAGGTTTAGGTGTAGGGTTGGTGTAGGGCCATAGAATATACAGTTTGTACAGTATAAAGACCATTACGCCTATGGGATGAACCCACTTTTCACAAAAAACAAATGTGTTTGTGTGTGTGTGTGTGTGTTCCAGTGCAGGCATTCATGAAATTATCAACAAGCTTTCATGTGCAGAGAGCTCTCTTCCCTCCAGGCAGCCACACACTGGCCTCTAGCAGAATAAGGAGTTGATACTCTCACCTCTTCTGCTCGAAAGCCTCTTCATAATCACCCTCTATAATAGGTGACAGTATTAATGCAGGGTTGATGTTGTTTTATCTACGATAAGGCACCCAGAACCTTATGAAGATTGCTTCAGAAGACATCATATAGCACAAAACCACGAATAACCACAAATCCCCAAGACCAAGGTCTTTTGGTTACCACAAAGATATACAGGATTACCTAGTTGTATTACATGTTAAATAAGGGAGGCATATCTAAATGAAAGGAGCCAGTAGAGCTGTTCTCGAACTTCTCCATCAGACGTGCCATTTGAAGATAATGCAATGAGACGGCTGGGGCCATTTGGAGCACTGATGCGTCTCCTCTCCACCGAGACTTGACTTACATGGGAACAAAGCCAACCCGACAGCCTGTAAATCGCTCTGCTCAGCTCCTGCTCGTGGGAGGAGAGAGAGGGAGGGGAGGGGGTCCACTTTTAGATGATGACACAAATTTATAGATATGTGACTTCATCGTGACAGCCCTGTAATCAATGGTTCCACTGAGACATCCTATGGAAATGATAGATCAATTGAAGCTTTGCTAAACGTGTATGTGCAATATTTGCATATGAAGGTTAAATAAGTAAACAAAACACTAAAGAAGCTTTGCATCTCTATCTGTGTCATTGTCGAGAGAGAAAGCAAGAGCTCTGACTGTGCATATTATACTGTCAGGATTTGTAGCTCTGCATTCAGTCTGAGTTGGGACAATAACAAACTCAGCCGTGGCTCCCAAGCTGTGGCACAGCTGAAGCTAAGGCCTTTTGGGCCATATGGATCAAATGAAACGGACTGGAGGGGATAATCCTTCTGCTGTCCCCTATAAACAAAACCAATGCACCACCGCTAATGTGGCTGCACCCATTTGCATCTCATCGGTCCAAGCCTCAGAATCAACAACAACAACAACAACAACAACATCTGTGAAAAATGCTCCTTTCTGTTGTACAGACTGTTCGTTGTAGAGATGTTTCAGAATTGGTTCATAAGTGAGAAAGCCTGATATGGTTACTAGCAGTTTTTGGATTCAGTTCAGTCTTAATCCAACCAGACATATAATGCAACTAAACTACATCTTGCATTACATTTTACATTACAGTTAGTTCTAATCCTCAAATTTGACTGAACGAACAGCACTCCTAGGGGTCTGAAATAACAGTATAAGGGGACGCTGACGCAAAATGTATTTTAGCACTCCACCGCGCAGTTTTTGCATCGATTTTTTAAATATAAAAATGCTCAAACGATTTGTTAATAAAACAGATTCATTCAGAAACTAAACAACTAAGTCAAACAATCAGGTCACTTAACTGATTGGTTCATTGACACAGTTTCATTTAAGAACGAATTTAGCAGACGCTTTTATCCAAACAAACTTACAAATGAGGACAATGGAAGGAGGTTTAGCTTTTATTTTAATAGCAATGCATTTCACAAAATGATGTCTGGGGAGCAGTCAGTGCCAGAGTATGACAGATAGCCCTACGATGCTCCAGCCTTTTTTCCTGTTTTTTGAAGATTTCTAGACACTCAAGAGTTTGCACTTACCCCTCTCCCCTAGACAGCATGGTGTGTAATCAATGTCAGTGTTGATCTTTCTAAGGCCATTCATCCACATAAATGCTGCAATGGAAAACTGATGGAGAGGGAAAAAAAGTAAGACAAAATTGATGTGGTTTGGCCCATCTCACAAATTGCAATGATAGTGTACAGTTGTGGGATCAAGTGATAGCAGGTTCCCAGGCTCTGGGAAAACTCTTCCAAACCAATGACCCAATCATCTGTGCTTTGTGTTACAAATTGTCCTCTACATTAAAAATACATATGGATTCTTATTAATATACAAAATATTACTGTAACACTTTATAAAATATTCACACATCTGAAGTATAAGCGTATAATACAAAACAAATGTTCTGAAAATGTAATCTCATAAATCAGTGTCATGATGGTTATGATTTATCTTTTTATGTTTTGTTTTGATACTGAGCTAAACAAAATGTGTATTTCTACTGAATATGAATAATCAACACCAACTGTGTTTTATCTGTACCTTGTAGTTTCTTCAATTTATTAGCTGTGGAGTTGCATTGCCACCCTGTGGTTATTGTCTCAAATAATTACCTGAGCAAAAACGTGGGGCCAGTAGGACAAACAAATACATAAAAACAGAGGGACTGTAATCTATTCCTGATTCTGCTAAAATATAGACGACTCAGAAAACTGAACAGACCTAAGTATATTATTAAAATAGACATAGTTATTAGGCCTGATCCGCATAGGTGACTTAAACTGATTTTTATTTTGTTTTATTTCATTTAGGAATTTGTTCTTTTTTTAAAAGGATTTGCCTGAGGAAGAAAACGTGAGCCAAAGCAGCTAACACAGGAACAGTCCCTCAGAGTTTCTCTTTCCGCTCTGCCCCCTGCTGGTGAGAACTCAGTCACACAACGGGTCCTTCCTTGTCAGCGATGTGTAGGCCTATTTATTGCTAACCCCAATAATTTTTATAACCTGCAAAGAAACCACATCTGCCAGCAAAAATCACTTTAGCTTTTGAGGCTAATCTGGAATATCTAAAATAGACAATTTAAACGATTAGAACCTTTTGTGACATTTTCCCTACTAACATTATTTTGTGCTGTAAAACTTATGCAGCACCTTATAAACCATTAAAAATTATGTAGCATAACTTTTTTTTTTTGTGCCATGGTAAATGAATTAAAAACAGTCTAGTCGTAGGGGGTTTCTATGCTACTAGTGCCACCTAGCGGAACTACAAAAATAAAGCATGTTTTCAAGCAACCTTTGCAAACGCATCATTCGCGTTTCACGCCTCTCCCAACTCGAACACATCTCTTATGTTCTAAAGAAGTGAAGGCATGTCTCAACAGGTAAAAGTGGTCTACTTTTTTAAGTTTTAAAACTTGAAGTTTAACTTATCTGTCAAGATGAAACTCCGCAAATTAGTCTTATAGGTTGAAATCCAAACATTTCATGTCATGCAGAGTTTAGCTTCAACAACACACCTGCGTGTCTGGAAGTTTCAAGTATACCTACGGTGCGTTCCAAATAAGATATATCTCCCTCCGAAGGGCACTTAGGAGTAAAAACAATAATGGCCGCCATATTGAAGGGTTGTTCCACACCGAAATGCTCAGTACTGGCCACTTCAGAGGGCCCATCAAAATGAATGATTTCGAAGGGTCAACCGATGGACACTTTGGGTCCCCATGATGCTTGTACTGGGAATTTGGCCTCATAGGTTTGACCTATAAATGTATGTATAACATTTTTCTATGCTAAAAAAAATTTGACCCTTACACTATATATCTATTGGAAGCTCTCACTTGTGAGGGTAAACCCTTTGAAGGGATTAGGGTTTAGGCATTCAGCAATTCTGAATGGAACACATGGGTAGCAAGACCTTGATTAACTGGTTCAGGTGTGTTTGATTAGGGTTGGAGCTAAAGGTGCATTCAAGCCATATTTGTAATTACCCACTTTATGAGATACCAACTTGTAAAAAGCTTGCACATCTTTGTAGAATTCGTATTTACAACTTGTGAACTAAGAGTTTTCTGAGAGGTACAACTTGTACCACATAACCACCTCAGGTTCGCACTATGTTTAGGAATTGATAGAGTGATAGTTCAAGTCCAAGTCCAAGTGTATGAACAGCTCCAAGTAGAACGTCATGTGTTGTCATCTTGAAATCACAGTAATTGTTACATGGCATAAACTCTGCAGTACACCAGCCCTCCAGGGCCAAGTTTGGTAACCCCTGTCATAGTATGTCTAGGAAGACCTCGATTAGCTGGTTCAGGTGTGTTTCATTGGGGTTGAAGTTAAAGGGTTACTCCACCCCAAAATGAACATTTTGTCATTAATCACTTAAATAATCACTGAAATAATACAGTGCATTCTTGTGGCGGGGAAGACACAGAAGAGCATAAGCAGCACAGTGATATGGAGTGACAAAGAGGAGAACATTGACAAAAGAATTATTGAATAAAGCTGTTATTTATGTTTTCTTCACCTACAAAAAGTGTTTCTGTGGCTTCATATAACCCACATGGCATGTCTGATAGCAGACGGACAATTCTGGAGACGACTTTTCATGCCATTAATGGACCGTGACACTGTTATTCACTTGGCAGTCTATGGGACAGTCTCAAGCCTCCAGGTTTTCATCCAAATTATCTTTAAATATCTTACATTTTTCAATTGGTGGAGTGGAGTAACACTTTAAACTTTGCAGGACATTTGCAATTCAGGAGCAGGATTGGATACCCCTTTTGTAATCCATCAACTGGAACAAAAACGATCACAATTTATATTTATTCAAATAATGAAACTCTTTGAAAGAGGGCATGAGTGTAGGTGCAATTTGCCAGAAATTTATAAAGTTATGTTTCATGAAAAAAGCCATTAAACTGTGAGAAAACTTGTGTCGTGTTAACTTCATCTCGTTGGACTGTTATTCCGCATCTGCAGTGGGGTGGGTCAGAGAGTAATGCACTGGTGTAAAGAGCTCAGAATGCACTTTAAGCAAATGTTTTAAAAAGTAAATTTTTCATAAAATGTAAACATTAGGCTACAACATACACAGTGGTTCATGTAACTATACAAATCTAAAATTAAAAAATAGCTTCTCAACAGATGAGAAGATCAGGAAGTCATCACTTGATCAGGTGCATTTGATCAAAGTCCCTCTAATAAGGCAAGTCATGTCACTTGGCGGCCATCTTTAAAACGCCTTTTTGTCCTGTCTCTTTGAGTGGGGAAACATAAATTCTCCAAAACTGTTTGCCAAGCTTACAATTAAATTTCATATTTGAAATCTAATCTATTGAAATCTAAATCAAATTTTATTGTAAGATAAGGTGTGATGATAAAAGATGTTATCTTTAAAATATTAAAGTAGACCTGCTACACCAGTTCATAAAAACTTATCACTGAATGTACATTAGTTGCAAACATTTATGTGCAGGTGATAATGGAGAACAATTATGTTGGTAAATACTTTTTAGTCTTTGAAAAATATGTTTGAGAAAAGTGGCTGTTATATTTTTCTGTTATTTTTCACAATGACCCAGTTTGCAGCTCGAGTTATGCAAATTTTTCATACTAAGTTTAATAACAACTAATTTTATTTAAATGACTGTTGTAATTAAAATGCAGAGTTATTTAAATATATAGTTTTTGTTGAAGAATGGGGAGGAAAAGCTTTAATTTAAAAACCTACATGTTCAAATAGCCTAAAATTTGAGATGAGTAAAGTGTAATAATTCTGTGAATTCTAGTAATAATGGCAAATATTTTTAAAAGGACAGTCATTATTTATGCACATGACATGAGAACCATTGATGATTGGTCAACAAAGTGAAATCAGTTATGAGCGTAGCATGAATTGCTTTAACTTGTAACTATAATGTTTTAACTAATTGTTTACTGTTGCATACTTCATTATTTTTTGCCTCCTATCTCTCTATCTGCACATGAGGCAACATACATAAATCATAAGATCAACAATACTAGATGTCAAAACCCTAGACACAAAAAATTTGGATCTAAAAGACAACGAATGAAACTCAAATAGTTCATATTTTACACTTTATTGGTAGACTGATACTGAAAAGACATTCGTTGGAAATTATTCCAAACATAAGCATTGTCACATAAAGCACTGATTGAATCAGGAAAATTAATTTAAATTAAAAATGATATAGAATATAATTTATAGTCTGAAGAATGTGATTTAACTTCTTGAGTTTGGTTTGGTTTGTGAGTAAAATGATCAAAATAATAGAAGAAAATGTAAACCTGGCTAAAAAAATGTCAAAAGTAAAAATACAAAATCAATTGTATAAAAGAAACTGTACACATAAGCATCAAGTAAATTTCTTAATACTTTTAACACATGTCTACTACATTGCAAAAACTAAAATAATACTATTTTCTGTAACCCGTTTCATTTTTGGCCCCTACAGCATTTATTTTTCATTTATTTAATAATCACATTTTGTTGCGTTGCAACCTGAAATGAAGATGGACACAGTTTTTATTTTATCCAGCTGTATTTACTAAGTGCAACTTATAATATCCAAGTGAAATATATAACACTAATATGTCATTTTTTTTTATATGTATATAAAAACAGAATCTCTGAGTTGGAAAAAGGATCACCCCCTCCTAAAAATGACTTGTAAACTCAATCAAATGGAGCTAATCACCTTCTCAAAGGCACGCAAAGCAGCAGCATTGATCAGATGTTGTCTTTTTGATGAGCTCAGCATGAAAAGAGCTTTCCTGGAGCATTTCAGTCCTTGGTAGTGCAACTGAAGCAAACAATAAACGGTGGGTGGCAAGGCACTGTCAAAAGATCTCTGGGATAAAGTTTTGGACAGGCACAAGTCAGGAGATTGATTTAAAGAAAAAAAACATTCAAAGGATTTATCAATGCCTAGATCAGAAGCACGGTGAAGTCTATTATTGAGAAGTGGAAGGTTTTTGGCAAAACACAGACCCTCCCTGGATCAGGATGTCACTCCAAACTGGATGAAAGAGCCAGGAGGAACTTGCTCAGAGAGGCGACCAAGAGTTTTACAGCAATTCTGAAGCAGCTGCAGGAATTAAGGACAAAGAGTGGTCATTGTATGCATTCTCCACAAATGTGGCTTGTATGAGAGAGTTGCAAGAAAAAAAAACACTCAATGAAGGCCACACGCAGTAACGACTGAGCTTTGCCAAAACCCACTTTAAAGATTCTGAGGCAGATGAGACTAAAATGTAATTATTTGGCCTCAACACCAAACAATATATCCTGTGGAAATCCGATTCAGCTCACCATCCATATAACAGCATTCCTCCAGTAAAGCAAGTTGTAGTATCCTTTTCCGTTTTTGGGGTGTTTCTCTGTAGCAGGGATTGGAGCATTTGTGAAGATGTGAAGGGGTCGTGTTGGCGCAGTGGATAAGATGCATGCCATTGGTCGGAGAGACCTGGGTTCGAATCCACTGGTTGACACCAATGTGTCCCTGAGCAAGACACTTAAGCTCTAGTTGCTCCAGAGGCGTGCGACCTCTGACATATATAGCAATTGTAAGTCGCTTTGGATAAAGGTGTCAGCTAAATGAATAAATGTAAATGTAAGATAGAAGGAAAAATGGATGTGGCAAAATATTGTCAAATTCTTGAGGAAAATCTGCTGCCCTCTGCCAGAAAGTTGTCTGTGGGAAGGAGGTTTACCTTCCAACAGGACAATGACCCAAAGAGGAAAAGGTTAAAAGAGGAGAAGGTGAATGTCTTTGCATGGCCTACTCAGAGCCCAGACTTAAACACCAATGAAAATCTGTGGAATGCTTGAAGACTGCAGTCCACGAACGGTCATCATCCAATTTAACTGAATTTGAGCAGTTCTGCAAAGAAGAGTGGGCAAATATTGCAAAGTCTAGATGTGCAAAGTTAATAGAGACAAATCTCAACAGACTAAAGTCTGTAATTGATGCAAATGGTTGTTCAACAAAATACTGACACAAGGGGGTGATAATTTTCCAGCTCAATGATTCTGGTTGTTTATTTTTTTTTATAACATGTCGGTGTGGTATATCTTTCACTTGGATGTTATAAGTTGCACACATTAAATACAGTTGGATAAAACAAAAACTGTGTTAATTTCAGGTAAAGGCATTTTTATTATAATATAAAGCAGTACATTTGTGCAAAAAATTGACCCAGACAAAAAGAAATGTATTCCATAATTTTAGCTCAATGCAAGCTCTGCAAACAGAAGTATATGATTTTCTAATGGAATTGTTCTCTCTGTGTTTACTAAGAGTCAACATTCAAAAGCAGGCTTAAAAGTCTTGCTTTCGTTCTTGATGATTTAGGAATTTGATCAACCTTGGAGCAACCGGAAGCTTGTGAATTTTCTTCAGTCTCTTGGTCCCGAGCAGTTTGCGGATTTTCAGTCTGCAGAGCTGCATGAGTGGGCGTGGAGGCACTGCAATCAGAACCAGCAAACGATACACAGGTGACTGAAAGCATTTGCATATGTGAATAATTTAAGCAAAGGGTATAGGTGCACATACTTGCTCTCTCTTTGATGCACTGCCACTCATGGAAACTGTCCAGATGTTCAATGAGTCGTGCACACAGTTTCACATGCCCAACATAATCAAGCAGCACGTCTATAATCGGTCCTGCCCAACGGGAGACGTGTTCGCTAGAGATCACCTCACAGAACTAGTAAAAAATGGTGTAAAATGTGGTACTGCAAGCATTATACAAATTTACATTTCAGAAAAAAATATTACACTAGTTATATGTGGCTTCAGGCCACTTACCTGAATACAAGTTTTTTCTACTGCTTCATCAGAATCATATCTTGGATTACACCTAGTTTTTATAGGTGGATGAGGATTGCTGCCATAAACACAATTGAAACATGACAAGGCATCGCAGCCATTATCCATTAGATACTTCAGTAAAGTCAGATACTTCATGCAGAACATAACACTGGCTGGAAAGGTAGTTGGGTGAGTTGGGATGTAGGAATTGACATTAGCACCATGTTCAACCAGCAAAGTCACTGTCTGGATGCAACCCTGCCTCAGGGCCACTAGGACTGGGTTGAATGTGTCCAGGTTTGGATTAGCACCAGCCTTCAGGAGCATGGTGGTAGCATTGATGTTGTTGTTCATGACAGCAAAGTATAGAGCTGTGCTGCGACGATCTTCATACATCATAGAACGACCCTCGGACAACGTGGCATTGACATCAAAGCCAGCCTCGATCAGTAACTCAAGAATATCGTTTCTGTTGCGCTCCGCTGCTAAATGGAGGGGGCTGATACCTGAACGCTTCACTCTGGCCTTGCTTGTGGCTGGGATCAGCATGGATATGATACTGAAAATGAGAAGTTTTGTGTTCTTGAGTGCTAGTGTGCTTGCTTGTGTACACTAAAATACTCTTAAATGACATGTTAGAATGGGACCATTAGGGTGAAATGATGTTATAAGTTGGAAAAATGATTTAATAAGAAGAAAAGCTTGTATGTAGTGATTAGCAATGATGCAATGATAGAGAAACAGTTCTAGGGTTGGGAACCGAAAAGTACGGAAGAGGACATGCTTGTTAGGGGACATTGATGCAGAACAAGATTTTATATATTGCTGCACAGCATATTTTGTTTATTTTCTCTATAAAAACATATTTGACTATTGCAGCATGTTTTTTTTTTTTGCAGCGTCTTGCGCATAACACTGCATTCTAAAAATGCTGTGCTCATGTTAAACATAAAAAGGTGTTTTGAATGTGCCACAACACCTCTACAGAATCTACAATCCGCAAAATACTACAATGCGAATAGAGTATTTTGATTTCCAAACAAATAATTCAATTCTTTCTAGTGGATCAAAAACATACAGTGTAATGTAGTCCACTTTCCTAAACGAATGACTCATTAATTTCTTTTTGTTGTAAATCAAAAAACAACACACTGTATATAGCCTGATTCCCTTTATTCTGATTCCCTGATGCCGTTATTTATTTATTTTTTACTTCAACATATTAAAATAACTGTCATTGGAGCTGTTAAGTAATTGAAATAGTTAAGTAGTTAAGATCTACTTATTTACGATTCCCACCCCTAAACATGTCATGCTATAAAGAATTATGGGTAACACTTTAGAATAATGGTCCATTAGTTAATGTTAGTTAACATGAACTAAGCAAGAAAAAATCCTTCTACAGCATTTATTAATCTTAGTTGATGTTAATTTCAACATTTACTAATGCAATATTCAAATCAAAAGTTGTGCTTGTTAATATTAGTTAATGCACTGTGAATTACCATGAACTAACAATGAATAACTGTATTTTCATTAACATTAACAAAGATGAATAAATACAGTAATAAATGTATTGTTCATTGTTTGTTCATGCTAGTTAATGAATTAACTAACATTAACTAATGGACCATTATTCTAAAGTGTTACAGAATTATGCTATGGGATGATTAGTTTAACTGTTAGGTGAGTAAAAGACCCTGCACACAATAAACTAGAAGAGTTAACAAGACATCACACGTATGTCAGAAGAAAGAGCACTTATCAGAAATGGTACTTTTAAAATAAAACAAAAAAGTACCCATTTGCTCCTGCTTGAGTTAGCTTGAGTTAAGGTTACAGGATTAGCACCATCTACAGTAGCAACAGCACTGCTCTTAATCACCCATTGAGACTTACTTAGTTGCCCTGACAATTTTGTGGGTACACCCGAAAGTGAGGAGGTCTTTGCTGAAAATCAATGCAAGAGCATGAGATGTACTACTAAGCCTAAACTCTTAAGAACCAATGGCCTTTGCATATAAACAAGTTAGGTATAAACTGTGACCTGAGGAAATTCCTTCCCAAGCAAATTCATTCATTCATAAGAATTCAGAATGCATACCTATCATTACCATGCTGGGCAGCTATATGAATTGGCAACAGTCCAGTTTTGCCTGGCTTGTTGGCATCTGCATTTTGAGATAGAAGAAACTGTACAGTTCCCTCATGACCATTTTTACAGGCCTCATACAGTGCTGTGGCTCCATCTGCAGCCTCGCTGTTGAGATCTGCACCTGATTAAGGTGTGGGGATGCATTACGTCAGATGCAATACATCACAAAGCAACAGTGGAACAGAAAGGGAAATAACAGACCAAATGACAGTGAACGATTTTACCATTTTTTAAAAGCATGCGAAGGGCATCCACTTTTCCACTTTGGGCGGCCACAAAGATAGGAGTGATTCCGTACATGTTGGGTATGCTGACTTTGGCTCCAGCTTTCAACAGCATCTCACAGATTTCCACATTGTTCCTGCACACACTCTCATGGAGAGCGGTCCAGCCTTGAATACAGCTCTTATTCACAGAGGCGCCATAATTCAGTAACATGGCAACCATTGTTGGGTTTTCCTTCTCACATGCTACAGATATGTATAGAAATGATCAAATATCCATCACACCACTAAAAGCCACATTAAATCAAGAGCGGAACAAAATATATATATTTTTAAGAATTGATGTTTTTAAATGAAATGATGTGGGTCGAGGCTGGTAATCCAGTCCAGATAGGTAGATTGTCAGAATATTACCTTTGTAAAGGGGAGTCTCCCTATCCTTATTGGTAATATCAGGATCAGCTCCTTTCTCTAGAAGACACTCCATGCATGCAAGATGTTCCATTACCACAGCTATCATTAAAGCAGTCTGCTCATTCAAAGTGCACTGGTTGATCATCCCAGGTTGAGCTATGAAAATAGTATTCATGAACAAAGCCAGAACAATCTGTTAGAGCTGGGCTAAATAAAGTTCAATGGATTCATTTTCAAATGAGTGTGCACTACCTCTCAGGAGAATTTTAATACATTGATCTTGTCCATAATATGCCGCCTCGTGCAAAGGCATCCATCCATCTTTATTTGGTTTAAGAAGGTTGCACCCAGGTTGCTTAACCAACAGTTTCACTGATCCTACATCTCCTTCCAAAATGGCCTTAGCAATAGGATCAAACTCCCTAAGGAAGAAATTGTTTTACATTTTATTTTGATGCATTAAGTGTTGCAGGTGAGACGATTACATATATTATTATTCTTAGTTTGGGCTCTTTCGCATCACTACTGTTTTCAGCATTGATAATAAGAAATGTTTACTGAAAAGCATATTAGAATGATTTCTGAAGGATCATGTCACACTGAAGACTGTGGAGTAATGATGCTGAAATGTCATCTTTACCATCACAGGAATAAATTAAATTTGAATACATAAACAGTTATTTTAAATTGTAATATTATTTCTCAATATTACTGTTTTACTGAATTGTTTATAATAAATGCAGCCTTAGTGAGAATGACATTTTTTCCAAAGACATTAAAAATTCTTACTGACTCCAACATTTTAAATGGTAGTGCATATTTTGTGCAGTAGGATTAATATACTGCTCACTGGCACTGAAACATACAGTATGGTCATACTGACCACATCTACTTATGCATAGCTCTAGAATCATTTATTAATAATTAGTATTTTATATCATACATTTTTTATTACATTTTACTACTAAAGTATATATATATTTTATATGTATTTTAGTCTTTTCAAGCATAGAAAGAACCACACTTTTCTTACATACTAATGAGCACATTATATTGTATTGTCATGTAATTGTGCAATCACTCACTCTTCAGGCACATGGGCAACTTGCAAACTTCCGTCATATTTTCGGTATTCCATCATTCGCTTGCCATTACCAGTAACAAAGTGACTTACTGAATTTACATCCTGTGGACATATTGTTTCTCTTTGAAAAAAAAAAAAAGATTCATATAAGTCTATTTAATTCTGCCTCAGATCTCTAACTATTGCACAATTCTTGGACTTCCACTGAAAGGGGATGGGATCATTTTTTTTTTTTTTTTTTACCTATTTTTTATTAAATTACCTACATGTTATCATTGCAATTAAACATAAATCTACTACTGTAACACTAATTGCAGAGTTGACAATGTAAGATTACAGGGGGAATTTAAACAAGTGGATTGGGGCACAGCAGAGGATAGTGTTTCTATTTTTATGCATGGAGGCATGTAAACTTGAACAACTCAGGTTGCTCCTCTTTCTAATCTTGACCTTTAAAAGAAGAGGAACAGATGTGAAGCTGTTGTGTCAGCCATCAGAGAAGCTGTGGTAGGCATCTAAAAGTGATATTGTTACTCTCTCTGTGAGAATTTTTTTTTGTGGCAATACACTGATGTTAATGTTTTGATCCTATGTGCTACATGCAGATAATTTTGCATAAATAAAATAAAATCAATATATATTTAAAGTTTAAGCTTGGTGTACATTTGGCAATAAACATGTTGCAAATCTGTGCAGATATTAACTGTCACTCACATTTTTGAACATAGACTTGAAAGTGCACAACCCAAACTGACCCAAGGTCAGAACTCATGTTATGATGGTGCACTCTTGTCATAAATTAATCTATTACCTTTCCTACATAAATTTGAACAAAAAACACTATTTTAAAGTAAGTATGTACTTAGTTAAGGTTAGTGTGAGTATGATGTGCCAAGCACTGGTTATTTTAAAACTCACAGGGAGAGTTTGTTTTATGACGGCACCTCATTTCATTTTGAATGATGCACAGCAAACTTTACCTGGGTGGATTGGCGGGACACGCAGTCAGTTCTGGTTGCGGCTGGGGAGGATGTGATGGTGGAGCTTGCCATCGGGCTGCTGGCCTGTTTGGAGAAGTGGGGGTCTTTGAGCTTTCAGTGTCTGACGCAGAGTTCTGAGCATCAGCAATGCTCCGCTCAATTGCCAGCTCCATGAGCTCATCATCAGACAGCTCGCTGTAGAGACTGTAGTCAGCAAAGTCCATGTTGTTGTGTGTTGTACCTGGCATGGACACATGGGCGGCTGCCATGTTGGATCCTGAGACAATCAAAACAATCATCAGGCCTACTTAATGAACCTACTGGACTAACATCTGTTTGCTTGGCATACTTATCACAGAAAACTGTTATTGCAAAATTCATTAGCTTACTTGATTAGGATAGACAGCTAATCTGACAGATTTCTGATTTAAGGTTTTTGATTTATGGTCGCTTAGACTGCATTTATGTGATAAATACAGTAAAAAAAAAGAAAATTATAATATCATGAAATATTATTACAATTTAAAGGGGTCATGAACTGCTTTTTTTGTTTGTTTTGTAATCTTAACGTTTGAATAGGTGTGGCGGATTGTAGACTCGGAAGTAAACTCCCACTGCTTTGATTGACTCACAGTTGTGTATGTTTGACAGGCTACATCCTTCATGGACGGACAATGTGTGATTTAGATTAAAACACATAAATACTTGTACATATCAGCAAAAATATCTGTAATAAGAGACAAAGCAAAAGTGACCATGTAATAAAACAATTACTCAACATTGTGTTGTGCAACATTACTGTCGGATTCAGTATTGACTTATTCGCCATTGGTGGGAACGCCCACAAAAACGTCACATCCGTTTATGCCATGGGGCAAAAAAAAAATTTGAATTAACGTGCAGAGACCTTATTAGGTGCTTGATCTTTACTTTTTGTGAAGATTTCGATTGATTTCTGCTTGGTGCAGTGCCGAAAAGTTGCTGTGTGGCGTTCTGTACCTCTAATAAGTAAAAAAAACCTGATAAGAAGGTGTATATGACTGATAAACAGACGGACTACCGGACATAGCACTGAGTGGGTAGCACAGATAGTTGGTTTTTTCGTATTTTATATACAAATTTTCATGTTATATATTTATTTTACGGAATGTATTTGTGAAAATGATTAGGCAGCCGCTGCACACACCACATAGAATAACTGCGCATTTTTAAGGCACTTCAGTGGACCTGTTTTGTCAAAGTTACTAATATTTTTAATATATCAATAATAAAATACGACAGGCTTTTACTCAAGTCTTTATCGCTCTATTAAAATTAAGCCAAGCAAAACAAAACGTCAAATGTTTGCTTTTCACAATCTGTATCGTTCTCGCATAGGCTTATAGTAAGCTGTCTCTTGCTCTATTAGGTAGCAAAAAATGTCGGGAAACGACACCTTTGTCCACTCCGTTTGGTCGTTTGCCCAGTCCGTACTGTACGAACAGTCCAACCCAATACGGATCAGTTTTTATACATATGTTACTCTGTTGAGCAGCAGAAATTCTTTTATGTAGGCCATTCTAAGTCTACACCATGCTTTTCCAATGAGGGGGAAAGGACTGTTATCCCCTATGCTATCCCCCAGATAACTCAATCCAGCCATAACAATCATCAACTACAGGTGCATTTGAAGAACTGAATTATGATCCTGATTAGCGCGATGATATCATCTTGGATGCGACATATAATTTCAGATGTATTAAGCGACGTACAAAGAATGGAGCCCAGGTGCGAGGTTGTCCTGCTCCACTTCACAGTTGCCGAGTGAAAGGAGAGTATTATAATGACAGGACATGCATTTATACAACACTTTATTAAAAAGAAGAGCCACTCATTCTGCAATCATATGTCATTAACCTATTTCATTTTCGGGTAGCAATCTGATCGTGTTTACATGCACTCTTAATCGTATTAGAAAAGGAATAAACCACCCCCTTCAAATTTCATTCCGATCGAGCTCAATCGGATCGATTAAGGTGTATAGCTTACATGAAGGCTTTTCAGTCTGATTGACCGTTGGTTGCATTTAAAAGTAGCCAGTGCTGGCTGCTCCAGGACAGTTCTCAAAACCACTGCATTTTAGAGACATGCTCTTAAATGTGACTCATAACAAATACGTGCATCGTTTAAGGCAGCTTTAATCACCATTGTTAACTCCATGACTTAACTGACGACATAACTACGGCATGCTCATAGTTTCATTTATGTTATTATGATATAGTTTTTTAATATAATTCAGTGTGCACCGCTGTATTCGTGTATGCATTTGAAGAGCACACGCTATGATGAACACAGTATAACGGCTGACAGGACAGGAAAAGGTTTTTAGGTTTTTACTGACATGGCCTGACATCATCTCATCTGACCGCAGTTCACTGTTGGTCTATTGAAGCTTCCTTGTCACCTGCAGCTTCTCCATGCTCATTAAAAGCGCCTGGCGCTGAGGAGAAGTTGGAGTGTGCGTCTGAAAAGTTTCCCGTTTGATGTGGTGGTTAAGACGTTGTCTAAAATAACTGTGTCTAAATAACCTCAATTCTTGTCAAGAAAAAGAAACCGAAGCAGTAGTTGCGAGTGCAATGGACAACCCTAGATCCACCCCTGCATTAATTGTGTTAAATATTTTGGTAACACTTTATAATAACTGCATGCTATTAATAATTAGTTAAGCATTAGGAAACAGTTAATTCATCATTTATAAAGCATTAATAGACATTTATAAGCAGTTTATAAATACAGATATAAATGCTTTATACCTGATTTAAGAGCATATCTATAATGTATTTAATAATTGTTTTTTCATACTTTATTAATGATCAATTTATCATTTCTAAATTAAGTATAGCATTATTTACACTCCAGTTATTCAGGAGTTGTCAGTGGTTCATAAGATCACTTAGAAATTGTAAGTAAATGATTAATAAACTATTTAAATGTGCATTCATACATATTTTTATTCAGACATATAGTAATAGTTACTTATAGTGTAAATAAATGGTTTATTAACATGTATTTCTACTGTAATTCAGGGTTAATTCAGGTAGTTATAAAACATATGTAGTTGTTAGTTAACTATTTTTGTGAGCTCATCTAAAGTGAGGACTATTTATGCCTTGTAAAGCTTTTACAAATTAGATTTAAAGGCTGTTAATATTTCTATGTTCTGTATCACTGTGTTGTGTTTATGTTTTTTGTTTAGAAGATAACTGAGCCTTTAAATATCCTTTATAATGCTTTACAAGGCATAACTAGTCCTCACTTTAGATGAGCTCACATAAATAGTTAACTGACCACTACTAAATGCTTTATAACTACCTGAATTTACTACATTTCTTGTGATCGTATGAATCACCGGCAACTCCTAAATAACTGGTTTATAAATAATGCTATTTTTCATTGAGAAATGATAAATTGATCATGAATAAAGTATGAAAATACAATTATTAAACACATTATAGATAGTTTTTAAATCAAGAATAAAGCATTTATATCTGTATTTATAAACTCAAATAGTTTGTCATAAGGGACAAGGAATTTATCCTTTTTATGTTTTTCATTTGTTTAGCCTTAAAGGGATAGCTCATCCAAAACTGAAAACTGTCATTCACTTCATGTAGTTTTATACCGGTACGATTGCACCAAGATCTGTCAAAGAGTGTTGGTAATCACTGACTGTATGGATAGAAAAACAAACAAACATGTAAGACATTTCTCAAAATATCTTATTATAGAAGAAAGTCATACTGATTTGGAATGACATGGGGGTTAGTAAATGATGACAGAATTGTAATTTTTTTGGTGAATGATCCCTTTAAGTATTCATTCATGCCTCTGATTTAGCATATAAAAAAGACTTTTGTAAATAGCAGGTAAAGGTGCATAAAATAAATAAATATAAAGCATAATTTTAATAAAACCAAAGAGTATGAGTCAGTACCAATGCTGAACAAAATTATATTAATCTCTCAACATTTTTACAATATTAATGGACCAGTGTATACTTGACCTTCATCCAATACACACTAACACAAGCCAAAAAAAAAAAAAAAGAAAGAAAAAAAGCTACTTACCACTTCAAAATGTTTTTCTTTTCTTTTTCTCTTCCTTAACAACGTGTCAGATTTCCAAATAGAAAAGGTTGTTTTGTTTATCCCAATGTCGAGTGGCACACTGGAGACTTGCTTGCACTGGGACCTGTTTAGCTCTCTGCTAAGAGAGGTCTTTAACTGTCACCCCACACCGACTCTGGGTACACGTGATATACAGTGTGCCAAGATCAGCCTCTTAGCTGTTGCTGTTCTTGAGGGGTTGCAGACCTGGTGTAGATTACGAAAACTATCTTTGAGTTCTAGTGGAGTGAATTGTGATTCCAGAAATATATTAGCTGAAAATACCCACTACAGAAGATTTCTTTACTGAAGTGGATTTATAAAGATAATAAAAAATAATTTAAGAGTGTAGTATGTGATTGTGAATAATGGTTGGCCTTCTCTTCATACACTGGCTTTGTTAATTGAAACAGTTTGCATGTAACAGGGTTAAATTATTATGCTGTTTTTGCTGTGTCATGTTACAAGTGGGTCAAGGCTACGAGACAAACAGTACACAGAATAGCACTCTGTGAATACCTTATTCTTTATTTATAGATAAAGCTATTAAGTTAATGTCAAGTGGAGTTAAGATCAAGGTTATAAACTTGTTTAATACTCTTTGTTTGGGCTGAGCCCTTTTTACTTGCCAATGTGTATAATGGCTGAATAATTTGACAAACATAATCAAATAAACAAGAGGGTTGCATAAGAGACTTTTGCATTTGTGAGACCTTGTTTCATTGTAAGGTCTTCCAGGGGTCAGAAAGAAGACACCTCTGTGTTTGTACAGACACCAGTGGAGTTTTAATGTTCTGAAAAGAGAAAAAAAAAAAAGAAAACATCTCGATTCTGCTTGACATTTTTAAAGTTTGGTTAAATATATAATTTTAAAATTACTTTATGAAAAAAATATGGTTAATTTATTTTTTATTTGATTTTATTTATCAATCTCTCTCTTTTTTCTTAACAGGATTAAAAGTTCTGAGCTAGACTGGTGGCAGAAGTTATATTTAAATGTTTTGCTTATTGTCTAATTATAGTGCTTATGTAAACTGCAGTTAGCTTGATTCAGAATGATATAAGAGGTCTTCTTAAGGGATGTAAATGTACACTGATCATAAGACTTATGGTGGTCCCCAATTAAGTTTCACCTTTTACCTCTAAAGGTCAATTCACACTGCACCCACAGATGCTGAAAACCATCAACAGACATGTTTGTCAGATTTTGTCTGATCAGTGTGTGACCCCTTGACGCCACTAGCTGGTGTTGGTTGCCCCTTGTTTTCAACGATTGAACATGTTGAATCTGTGTTTGTTGGGACTTGAATGTCTGAGAAGTGACATATTGTACTTTCTCAACATTGGTATGTGCCTTTTGGCACAGTGTGTGAATTGGCCTTTGTTTTTCCTGCAGCTGTTGCACTTTACCCCGTTGCTTATTTGAGGTTTATAAAAGCTGTGATTCTGATGACCAGCTCAAACTTCTCTGTCATACAGCAAGACCCATAGACTTTCAACAGGCTTGAATAAAACTGTGGAGATGCAAGACTTTTATTTTACCTCAAGATCAGAGACTGTCTCAAGCAAACAGAAAACCCCACACATTTAATACTACATGAGTTACACAAAAACCCTAAGCTCAAATTCTGCTTAGAATCGGACAAGTTGCATCACTGTTAACTAATTTACAAGAACAATACAGTTTGTCTTCATGACATTATAGCAGAATTACAGAACATTACACTAAACATATTTAATCGTTTAATGCACAGTTTAAAGACTAGAAAGATTGATTCACATTATAAAAAGCTTTAGTGTGCAATCTAGTTATGCACCTTTTATTCTCTATGTATACTATGTACATTTGAATATTATTTTATTTACATGAATTGAGAATAATTACCCATACAAACAGAAATCAATTCTGCTAAATTATTTTCTGATCTAAAGCTTTTTACAATTCATTAAATTATGTTTGTAACAAAAGAATTCAAAGCAGCATGTTCTGTAAACATTTAAGAATGGCATGCCATTCATCATGGAATATCTTCAAATGATTCTCGTTCATAATTTAGAAACATGATTAGTCTTTCTGGTAGAGGAAGAGCACTGATGTGACATAGTCTTTGGATGCCCAGTCGTTGACGAATCTTGAGTCTGCACAGATGCATCAGTGTGCAAGGAAGAACTGAAATAGAGAGGGATTGGGTTTCAGTTTTTCCTTTGTAGTTCCATTAATGTGTAAAAATCAATTCAGTTTTCAGATGTCAATAATCAGCCAAATGTATAGTTCTGTATAGTATGTATAGTATGTATAATATTCTTACCTGATCTTTCTTTAATATGGGCCCAATCTTTGTTGCTGTCTAGATGTTCATTTATTCTAAAGCAGAGTTTAACGTGACCCACATAGTCAAGTAATGTGTTTATGATGGGTCCCACCCAGCAGCTGACTGAGGGAGTAGAGATGATCTCACAAAACTGTAAAAAAATAAAAAAAATAAAGATTTTAATTTGAAAGCAAATAGTAAATGTACAAATGAATAGTATAATAATGATTACGTAAAAAAAAATAAAGAAAATTATATATATATATATATATATATATATATATATCGTACATATATATTATATTTTCTACATTTTAATATAATATGAAATATTATTTTATTTAAGTTATTTTGACTGGAAAACAAAATCTATACCTCAACACAGTATTCTGATGCTTCATCATTTAAATAATACATAGTTTCTCGCCCATTTCTTGTCCATTGTCCTTGTTTAATGGGGGGATGAGGATTACTGCCATATTGACAGGTAAAACATGATTGCGCATCGCAGCCATTGTCCAGTAGGCACTTCATCATCAACATGAACCTCAAACAAAAAACCAAAGCTGCTGGGAAGCTGGTAGGATGAGTTGGCAGCATGGCATTGACATTAGCACCGTGCTTCAACAGTAAGGCCACCATTTCCATACTTCCTATCCTCACAGCCACTAACAGGGGGTTGAAAATATCCAGGTTTGGATCAGCACCGGCTTCTAAAAGCATAGTAGCTGCCTCAATGTTGCTGTTTGCCACAGCTGAGTACAGAGCTGTGCTGCGATGATCTTCATACATTTTTGACCAATCATCGGACATCTTCGCGTTGACATCATATCCAGCATCAATTAATATTTCTAGGACGCTATCTTTGTTATTTTCTGCAGCAAAATGAAGAGAACTGATTCCGGAGGACCTCACTTTGACCATGCTAGTTCTAGGGATTAGCATGGCGACAATGCTGAGGAGGACAAGAAAGAGAGAGATTTATTTATTCATGAATAAATCAATACTTGAATAAAAAAGAAAGCATAAAACCATGCATATGTAACTTACTAAAACATATGTACTGTAAGGGATTAATTTAGTGACAATGGCTGGTTGAATCTATCTTTCTACTGATTTTACGGCTACACACCAAATAAATAAATACTTGGAGATGGGATACTAACTTGATATGAAATGTAATTATTTTACCTATAAGTTGTATAATTGTAGAGCTTCTGCTAAGAAAAAAATAGTCCATTACAATGTATAAAACTTGATATGTTTGTTGAAGCCATCAGTTCACAATTTTTCAACTTTTAAGTTGAATTTCTTGTGAAAAACTACATTACCCATGATGCTGCAAAGAAAGCTTCACCAATCAGAGAATCACAAGCAAAGCAAGTCAAAAGAACTATTTTGCGCTAGACCTCTCCCATGAAGCACTGCAAATCTCCTTTTGTTCTCAAAATTCTTGAATATATGCATATTTTGTAAGAAAAATGTAAATATTTTGTTTCTGTATATAAAATCAGCTTCATATATTTTGTCATTTGCAATGCTTCGTGGGATTGTAGTTCTTTCCCTCATTAAGTATACAGACTTGTGCATTTGTGTCTTAGAGCCTTTTTAAATAGTTTTTTTGTTATTTCAAATAAAAGTTTGTAATGTTGTGCTACACCTTACAGCTGTTTGTTTTTTTATTATTTTTTGTTCTATGGTCTACTTGGACTTTAGGAAGTTTAAGACTGAACTGAATTCTGTAATTAAATATTTCAAAGAGCTGTGTAATAATGAATAATATGAATTGAACTCTTATATACTGTAGTAGGCCTACTAACCTGTCATGGCCATTCTTTGCTGCAACATGAATAGGAAGTAATCCAGTTTTGTTGGTTATGTTAACATCAGCACTTTGTGACAAGAGGATCTCAACAGCTTTAGCATGACCATTCTTACAGGCCTCAAACAATGCGGATGCATCATCATTTGCCTGGGTATTTACATTACCCCCTAAATAATAGATCACTAGATTAATGCTACTAGAATAAAACTAAGTAATTAATTCAATTAAAAACATTCTTACCTTTATATATGAGGTAGTTAAGCACTTCAACAGAATTACACTGAGCAGCCATAAACAGAGAGTCAATGCCATAAATATTTTTGGCGCACAGCTTTGCCCCTGCTTTTATCAACATCTTCGTGATCTTTAACTTTTTGTTCCTCACTGCTTCATGTAGTGGAGTCCCACCTTGAGCACAGGCTTTGGTTGGTGAAGCACCAAATCTCAAAAGAAGCTCCACTATAGCTTCATTAGCTTTCTCGCATGCTGTAAAAATAGAAAGGGATTGTTCAGAACTCTTCCGACGTTAGTTATTGAGAGATATACAGTATCATGCTAAAATGTTTACCTTTGTACAATGGCGTCTCCCACTGGTTATTTGCAAGGTTAGGATCAGCTCCTTGCTCCAAGAGGTGCTCGACACAAGAAAAATGCTTGCGACACACAGCCAGCATGAGCGGCGTCTGACTTTTGTTTGTTTGTTTGTTGATTGTTTCTGGTTTGGCTGTGGGAGAGATACAGCTGTGATTTTGGAAAACGTGGTTCTGGACTGGACATGATAATAAATAAATTAATTAAATACCTTTGAGCAAAATCTTAAGGCACTTGACACTGCCATAGTATGCAGACTCGTGAAGTGGTAACCAGCCATCTTTATTTGGTTCATAGAGATTTTTCGATTTGGAATGAATGATTTTCTGTAGCGCTTTTACATCCCCTTTCCAAATGGCAGAGAGAATAGGGTCTAAATCACTGGAAGAACAAATATGCAACGAATCTTAAAGGGATAGTTCACCAAAAAATGAAAATTATGTCATTAATACACTCACTAATACACATACACTCACTAATTGACTCACCCTCGTGTCGTTCCAAACCCATGAGACCTCTTCAGAACACAGTTTAAGATATTTTAGATTTAGTCCGAGAGCTTTCTGTCCCTCCTATGTACAGTATACTGTCCATGGTTAGAAAGGTAATAAAACATCTTCAAAGTGGTCCATATGTGACATCAGAGGGTCAGTTAGATTTTTTTGTAGCATCTAAAATACATTTTGGTCTAAAAATTACAAAAACTACAACTTTATTCATCACTGTCTTCTCTTCCGTGTCTGTTGTGAGAGAGTTCAAAACACTGCAGTTTAGTTTGCGGTTTGCGAACGAATCATTCGATGTAACCGGATCTTCTTGAACCAGTTCACCAAATCGAACTGAATCATTTGAAACGGTTCACATCTCCAATACGCAATAATCCACAAATTACTTAACCTGTTAACTTTTTTAATGTGGCTGACACTCCCTCTGATTTCATACAAACCAATATCCCAGAGTAATTAATGTACTCAAACAGTACACTGACTGAACTGCTGTGAAGAGAGAACTGAAGATGAACACCTAGCCGAGCCAGACAATGAACGAAACATTGAGTTGTTCTCGAGTCAAGAACCGGTTTCATCGGTTTTTGGATCACCAGTAGTGATGGGAAGTTCAGTTCTTCCGGACAGTTCGATTGGTTCACCGGTTCTTTTGCACTTGACGTAAAGACGTCATCTTTTCCGCGAACCGGTTCTTTTGGACAGTTCGATTTAATAAACTGGTTGAAGAAAACGGTTCACCGGTTCTTTTGTGCTTGATGTAATGACGTCATTGGCGATGATTGCCCTTGATTCAATCCTTCGGTTTACCCGCGCTCATAACATTAGCACAGAATCAGTTCAGAATCAATCATCAAAATAATCAGTTCGTTTCAGACGCTCTGTGTGTCATTCTGCTTCACGGTGAATCACACAACACATGCCCAGTATCATCAGCTCCTCGGTTCTCGAATCCGACAGAAACGGTTCTTGACTCGAGAACGAGTCATTTTAACACATGGCGAGTGTCAGCCACATTAAAAAAGTTAACATCTTAAGTCATTTGTGGATTAATGCTTATTAGAGACGCGAACCGTTTCAAACGATTCATATTGATTTGGTGAACTGGTTCAAGAAAGATCTGGTTCGAGTGATTCGTTCGCGAACCGGATATAACCAAACTGCAGTGTTTTGAAGTCGCTCACAACAGACACGGAAGAAAAGACAATGCTCAAATATCGAAAATATCTTAAACTGTGTTCCGAAGATGAATGAAGGTCTTACAGGTTTGGAAAAGACATGAGGGTGAGTCATTAATTACATAATTTACATTTTTCGATTAACTAACCCTTTAAGAGTAAGAATCTGAAGAGTTACATTCTTATGCCAGTAGGTGGCGATAAGTGATGAGTTATGAACAAGTCACTTTGACTAATTTGTTCAAAAACATGAATTCCTTTCAGGAAGGGAACCATATGTTGTGTCATTCAGAAACGTGGAGGGAATATAATGGCTATATTGTGTCTGAACTGTAAGTTAATCAATATTAACCTGGGCTGCATTTTCACCATAAGCATCATAAGCCTCAGAACCATTGCCACCAGTGGTCTCTGTGTTCAACTTAGCTCACAATGCTTGATATACAGAAATTGTTGATATTCAGAAAAACAGCACACACAAATTAAATAGAATTTGTCTTGCCACTCACTTCATATACTCCACTGTGACCTGCAGGTTTCCATTGTGCCTTGTCCAAGCAATCACCTTGTCTTGGCCCTTACTGAAGATACGATTATGAAAATTTCTGTAAATGTTTGCACTCTTATTCTCACTGAAAGGAAGGCAGCAACAAAAGTTATATATATATATATATATATATATATATATATATATATATATATATATATATATATATATATATATATATATATATATATTTGCAAGAAGCATAATAATTATAGTGATTTACATACATCATTGATTGATTACCTGAAGCAGGTGCACTGTTAAAAATAAAAGTTCTTTGGCATGTATGGTTCCATGAAGAACCTTTAACATCCATGGAACCCTCCCTTCCCACAAAAGGTTCTTTAAAATCACGCATGTTTTCGTAATTTTTCGCACTAAAAAAGTTTGAAGTGAAACTTCTGACATTCTTTTAAAAGAAGACAGCATAATAAGGTAACATATCACCGCAATGTAATTGTGAGGAGGGATACGGGGAGAGAGAGAGAGAGAGAGAGAGAGAGAGAGAGAGAGAGAGAGAAGGGATGCGTTCATTCAGAAATGATCATCCTGTTCTAATTCACACTAGATGCCATTATGAAGAATGTCAGTGACTTTGCCAAAAACCAAAACCAAAATTCCCCCATGAATATAAGATACTTATTGTCAATATCACAGACTCCTCATTAGGGGCATCATTTAGGTCATCTAGATTACAGACACAGAGACTGTGTGTGTACATGCATGAGTGTGTGTGTGTCTGTGCATGCTTTGGTTCAACCTACAAAGTAATAATAAAAAACCTTAAAACTTTTGACATTGTGGGGCTATTTCAGGCCACACAAGGAAAACAGCTCATAACCCATAGTTGATTTAATAAAGCTGATTTTTTTTGTGTGTGTGTTAAATAAAAATGTGTTTAAAAATTAGACACATTTTGTAGGGATCTGTATTTACAGGACCCCTCTCCCCACCATCCCCTTGACAACGTTTTTTGTTAATATTATTATTATTATTATTTTTACAATTCAACCACTGTTTATAGTGAAAAGACTTTTTTTAGATTTTAAAAAGTTCTTCACACTAATAAATAAATCGATTTAAGAACTATTCACTGAAAGTTTCTTTTGGTTCTTCTATGGCAAGGGTGTCCAAACCTGTTCCAGGAGTGCCTCTTCTGCAGAGTTAAGCTCCAATCCTACTGAAGACAGCTGAAGTAGCTAATCAGGGTCTTCAGATTCACGTTGAAGCAAAAAACTCAATGTTTGAGCTAAACTCTGAAGGAAGTTGGCCCTCAAGGAACAGAACTGGACACCAATTTTCTATGGCATTGCTGTGAAAACACCTTGGTAGAACCTTTATTTTTAAGAGTGTAGTAGTAACGGGGGGAAAAAAATCACCTGGGAGGGTTTGCTGGGTTAGGGTTGCATGGCGGTCCTTGTGTAGCAATGGGGTCAGCTGGCTGCATGTGGGCATGCACTTGTTGATTCTGCCATGGAGTTAAATTTGTATCAGCTAGACTTCGTTCAATAGCTATCTGCAACAGCTGTTCTTGAGACAAGTGTGCATAGGCACTGAAGTCCTCAAGGTCTTCTCCGGTTGTCCTTGAAGCAGCCATTGTGACCCTGGCTACTGCCATTTTGCACCTGATTGTAAAATGCTCACAAATTAGAAAAATAATAAACATTCAAATAACATAGTTCTTATCAATTACACAAACTGCCAAGACAATAAACGAAAAAAAATAAAAAAATAAATAATAATAATTAAAGCAGTTATATAAAATATCAGGTAATTTTCTTGTTTCTGCCATTGCTCAGTAAACATTAAAAATTCAGATTTCAATTGTACAAAAGTTCCCTTAAAAGTCCTAACATCATCACTATAATTCATAACTGCTGGCATTGAGAAGTTCAGACCTACCTTTCTTCAGTATATCAATAATTGTAAGTTGAATGTGGTTCATTTGGATCTTCTCCTTTCTCTGTAAAGCAGTTGATGCTGTGTGCTTTATGAAGAGTGTCTGAGAGGTCTTGATTATATATCACGGTGTAAACAAACTGACTGCCTTATAAATATATTTGCTTAGCTTGCATATTATTCATTAGAACATGTCTGACTAAGATGTGACATGACCTTCCTTGCAAATGGGTTAAGAAACAGGAAGAGCAGGGGATCTGTGGTGAAATTGGTCAAATCACTTTTCCCCTGAAACTAGAAAACTACATTTAACCCTGAATTTCTAAAAAAAATAATGTGTAAATTATAATGAAGGTACAAATTTTGCTGCACTATTCTGTATTCTTTCTTGTATCTGATATGGAACATTAAACTTGCTAAAATACACTATGCTGTAATGATTTACATTTGTGTCCTATAATGATCAATAGAGCTTCCTACACACTGTTTATGCTATACCATGCATTATTTACATAAGTAAATATCATTATGTGGTCTGATGCTTGTGACCTGATATTAAGAGACAGCTGTCTCTGAATGCTGGCGTGAGCTAGAAACCTCTCTGTGACACAGTCAACATCTCAGATGTTTACATTTCATACATCTTGTTCTATTAAATGACTTATGTGTTTTCATCTGTAGCAGTGTGGCAATGAAGGTCTGGAGCTTCAAAATAATGCAAGTAAAAATTAAATCTAAAGGTATATAATCTAGATATGTTAATAATGCATGTTTGATCTAAACATGCAGTTCTGTCTGTATATTGGTGGCATTCTATGTACACAAGTTCTTTGGTTTTGTCTATGCTTAGGATCTGAAAGTCTTATCCTTTAACACACCTTAAGGTTAACAGATTCAGAACATCACAGCTTTCATAGCTCTCATTGCTCACTGCATTATGGGCAGAATGATGTATTATTTATTGATTCATTTATTTCAGCAATAAATAAAATCTAAATAGTCATTCACTTATACCATAAGCGGTTTGTGTCTTGTTTTATTTTTTATTTTAATTTTTTCTCACTCAGGCTGAAAGAAATGTGAAATTTTAAGCTTCAGTGCATGAAATGAATTGTACAGACTCCCACTGGTCCCTATTGGCACCACCAATATGTCATACACAAATCTTTTCCTGTAAGATATTTTGATTCACATCATCACTAATGTAATTGTTTTGTTTGTCACCTTTGCAAAATTTTCACGTATTATATATTTTTTATTTTATTTTATTTTTTATACTATTTTTGCGAAGTACTCCTAGGTTTTTCGCCTGATCGGAACTGAACCAGTGCAAAAAGATTATGTGAAAAGTGATTATCAATGATTATCAAAAAAAGTTTAACTTTCATCTCATCATCGCAAAAGGACGCCAAAACATTTGAAAGGGGCAGGGCCACTTTTAATAAAATAGCTATAACTTTTGAACGGAATTAGATATCATCGTGAAACTCAGAACACTCATGTAAGAGCTCGATCTGAGATCACATGGAAAAAAAAATCACATTTAGCTTGGCCACTTGGTAGCACTATAAGTTGGAAAAACCATAAAAATGGTTATAACTACGCAACCATTACTCTGATAAACATTAAAATTGGTATGCAGTGTCTATGTCCACAGTACCACAAGTGTTTATAAGGACATTTGCGTATCTCAAAAAACATGATCGTTAATGGCCAATGAATTTTCAGCACCTGTTAAGCCATTTCAAATCGCACTGTACGACATGGATCTAATAAACTTGAGTATGACATGTATGCAGACTGTACGATGATGACATATCAATGACACCACTGTTTCACAATGTTTCTGGCTTAAAACAAGGTTAACGAAGGTCATAATTGAAAATATGTAAAAAAAAAAAAAAAATTTAAAAACACTTTTGCAAACTAGTACTAGGTTTTTCGCTTAATCTCGAAAAAAATAAAACACTGCAGTTCTATTCTCTTGACTCTCTAGGTCAATAATTATATGAAAAAAAACTTGTCACATGTCACATGTCCAAATTATTCACAAAACCCTTTAAAGCCTAAACAAAAACTCAGAGCTTTACGAAACTTGATCAGCATAAGCAATAAGCGATTCTAAACAAGCATGTAAAGTTTTATGTAGCTCGGACCAAGGGTGGCGCTATAACAGTCATAAGCATTAAAAATCATAATATTTGTATGGCAAGTTACCTACATTTTTTATAATTATTTATATTTATTATATTATAAAATAATTGATTTAGTTGGTTACGGGCTTGCTAAATAATATGTAAGGTCTTTTTTCATATGTGCTTAAATCCCTTAAATTGCTTGAACCCCAATAATCGCAGCTTGCAGCTATATATATATATATATATATATATATATATATATTTTGTATTCTGATCATTAAAAAAAGAAACAAATCATTACAGACCTTCCAATATAATCTAAGAATAAACAAATTTTCTCATACTTAGCATCACATACACTGAAAAAAGTAATCTATAATTGGTTTTATTAAATATGTTTAATAAAATGTGTTTAAAAAGACGAAATCAGCCTGATAGAATTAACCAACTAAAATAATTCAGGTAGAAATGGCTCATTAAGATAACAACCCCTCCACATTTAATCACTTTACAGTATACATTAAACAGCAAAATAATGTTAGCCATTTTTTTCTTTCTGTTATAGTAACATTTTATCAGTGTTGGATAACTTTGAGCCTGATTATTAGTGAGGACCTACTCAGTTAGATGGAAGAGTAGTTCACACATGTGTGAAGTCATGACCGGACATTAAGTTTGATATATTTAGAGTGGCATACAGATATTTTCAGATATCTGAGACTGCACATGTTGAGATTTGGATATGTACAGTTGACCGTTGTCAGTCTAGCAGTGATATGAGGAACTTACATCAGGGGGCTAAGCTTGGATTCTGTGAGATCCCAGTGGTAAGGAGACTAAAGTGTTCCAGTTGGCCTGATATGACCTGTTATCCAAGAGGGATAGACAAGGATAGTGAAGGTCTCTGGAGGCCACACTAGCATCTAGTTCCTTCACACAGGCTTGTAGCCACATGTGCTTATAAATAGGTCTGTTTTATGTGGAAATAACCTGATTCCTGCATGACTTCTATAAATCAGTATTAATATTAATGACAATTCAGTAGACATTTTACAGACTCAATTCTGGTTTTTGAAGACCATGTTTTACCACTTGGCCCCTGTGCCAATTTGTTTTAGAAATTGGAAGAGCCCAACTGAGGCTGTTTTACAGAAATAATGATATTCAGTCTAATGAGCCCTGCATCAAACTGCCCATCCTTTACAAAAATGAACTGCAGTATAATTGCAGTATTATTTTAATCTATCAGGAAAACATGCATGTTTGTGTAGTAATATGTTTCTCTGCTACACAAACTTTGAATACTTGAATTTCACTGTAGTGTAACTGCAGTACACTTCTGACTTCCCTATAATTTAACTAAATGCGTTGCATATATAGTTTATTGTAGTGCAACTGCAGGATAGGTTACTATATTTTGTAGTTCAGTGCAAAACAAGTTCAGATAAATACATTAAAAATATAGTACTGGTACAATTTAGGTATAGTACTAGGTATAGCACAACCTAGACTTTAATCGATCATGTATCCGGTGCCTATTTGCTAGATAACTAGCTAGTAAGTGTCAGTGTCATGTTACAGTGGTTAACATTAGCATTTAGCAAATGCACACCATCACTATATACACCTATGAAAAACTCAGAAGTGAGCTCAAAGTTGGTTTGGACAAATGGAACTTAACACTGTGGGAGTTTCTTTGGGCAGTATCTTCATCTGTCCATGTCAGCTTCAACTTAGCAGACAAACCCTTGAAGCAAATAATAAGTTGTTCGTGGGAGGCGAGAGCTAACTTGGTATTCTAGTCAGCACTATTACCTGCAAAGTTGATTTGAAAAGCTTGGCTCTGATTGGTCAAATTGAATGTAGCTACTGCGCAAAAAAAAAAAAGTAAACTAACAGAAATTTAATACTTACCTAGAGTCACAAAACACTAAGGTTGGAAATCTACACACATAGGCATGTAACGATTACGGGGTTGATGATAAATCATGATAAAATTCCCCACGGTTATTATTACTTTTCATCTTTGAATTATCATTAAAATCGTATTAGATTACCGTGATTTGAACAACTCACGATAAATAAATACAGTCCAGCATAAAGCACAGTTTTCAGTAACAGTCTCACGTGCACACAACAGCAGAGCAGTTTAGTTTTGAGTGAAAACATGGCGGAAAAGCTGGGAGGTTTTAAAAGAATGCTAAGGGAATTATACAAATTAATATATTAATTAATTAATTATATGAATGTACCTCTGAAGGTTCTGGCTGTCTTCAGTAAAGATTCGATGGAATTTTTATTTTCATCTTTGCTCCATGTTATACCCAAAGGCAGCATTCTTAATAGCAATACTTCTTTGTCCACGAAGGTTACAGGAAACAGCTGTAATTCAACTTTTCTATAAGCTTATCTATAATATATATATTTTTAAACATATATATTAATATATAACAGTGAATATTCTATTTTATTCAACAGTTCACCGAGTGAACAGTAAAAACAAAACAAAATCTGTAATCAAGTAGCCTTAAGTTGTTCCAAACCTTTAAAGACTTTCCTTTATTTTTTAAACAAAACCTGAGATATTTTTATGAAATTTTACAGATGTATGGCATCTCCGCTGAAAGTCAGCAAACATGTTCATGTTTCAAAAAGTTAATCCCAGACAAAAACATTGCAAAAGTAATCCAAATGATTCGAGTAGTTTCTTCGAAACTCGATCTATATGACTATATAACAGTTTTAACTTGAAGTGTGCTGGTTCCAGAAATGCAGGTATAAGGAATAAGTTTAGTCAACTCAGGGTATATTCACGGTTACCACACAAGACATACTCAACAGAGCAATGTATAGACAAGTCACCATGGAAAACAATACTAAGAAAAAATGGGTCATGCTGCTTCTTTCTTCTTCTTTTGTTCACTGGTCATAGGGCGAATTCCAGATGGAAGTAAGCATCCCTATACCCTACTCCCTTTGAAAGGTGGAGACCTTGAAGTGTGTGTGTTGTGTAGGGTATATGGTATTTATGTCTTGTATAAGCATTCGGAACTCCCTTGGCGAAGAGAATGACTGACTAAATGTTACCTTAACAATGCTGTGTGTGCGTACAGCATTCAGCACTCCATCAGTTGTTGCAAATAAATATTTATTACTATTATTATTTCATTCAAATATTGTCTAATTGTGTCTTATTTACTAATTAAACATTTTAAAACTGATCTTGCATACACTGCCATCTTAAAACATATTTCTATCACTGATGAAAAATATTTTGTCTTACATTAAAATATACTAATTTAATTAGCCTGTTCTATTTATGTTTGTATGTGAACTTGAAATCAACCCCAACTTTGCTTTAAAAAGCCATTGCAAGATCACATGATCACAAATCACTTCCGTGAAGGAATATTAAGGCACATTAAATATCATAATTTTTAATTATTGCATATGTCATCCTTAGAGTAATGAATCAACTGTATTATTGAATCAACTGAATTTGAGATAATGCTAGTTCCAGCTTGGATCGTCTTTAGAAGACTTCACATGACCCAACACCTTTAAATAGATGACACCTACCCTCCAAAGACTCCAGAACATCAACTCTGGATGATTATACAAAATGATCAAGTTGTCATTGCTTTAAAATGCACATTCATTTTGCTTAAATGCATATATGATATTTGTAAATACTTTAACTTATAGTATTTTCCACATGTCATATCTGAAATCATCTCATAAAAGACTATTGTGGTGTTTTGCATTGAAACATGCATTTTCTTTAAAGCTGCTTTGAAACAACTTGTAATGCATTATATTAATAAATGTGAACTAAACGAATGAATTTAATTGAAAGAGCCATTGCATTGTTGGTTATTGTACTGTATTGAAGTCATGGACACTGAAAATACAGTTAGAAGAGCCACTGCAGTATTGGCCCAATTTGAGGTGTTATATCTCAGGTGACACTCAGAGTGTGTTAAAGGTCATAGTGGGTTTTAATCCCAAGGCCCTTTACTTTTACCATGTAAAATTATAGACATTTTTCCTGTAGCATTTTTAAGTTATGGACCCATACATTTGAGAGATATGATAATACAATAACAGAAGAGTTTCCATTATTGGCACTATTGGAGGCACTCTATCTTAGCTGCTTTTGAGGGTGCCTTAAAAGTGTCACTGTGGCCTTATTCCCTAGGCACTTGACTGTCACCAAGCAAAATTATAGACATTTGTACTGTAGAATTTTGTAAGTTATGGACCCATAAACTGACAATGTGACTTTACTGCAGCTTGGAATTTAGCTGCTGGTTTCATCTGGATTGAGGAGAACTGGTTCCCCAACTGAACCTGGTTTCTTCCGAGTTTTTTTCTCTGTTCTGTCACTGTTGGAGTTTTGGTTTCTTGCCGCAGTTGCCTATGGCTTGCTTAGTTGGGAACACTTAATTTCCAATGATATTATCGACTTGATTGAATAGATACTATTTAAACCGAACAGAGCATGATGATGACGTCACTAAATTCAAAGATGAACTGCTTTTAACTGAAAATGTAGTGTTTCATATTGTCACTTTGCATTATTGACACAATGTTTTCCTAAATAATGCTGTATAGTTGCTTTGACACCATCTATATCTGTAACAGGTGAAATTGCATTATTGGCCCAATCGCAGGCACTATATCTCAGCTGCCTTTGAGGATACATTAAAAGTTCCATTGGGGCCTTATTCCCAGGGCACTTGATTGTTACTATGCAATTTTAAAGAAACATTTACTGTAGGATTTTTAAGTTATGAACCCATAAATATGAGAGATATGACAATACAGTGACATGAATTGCATTATTGGCCTAATTGAAGGCAGTATAACTCAGCTGCCTTTTAAGATGTGTTAAAACTTCCACTGGGGTCTTGTTTCCAAGTTATTTGACTGTCACCATGGAAATTTTAAGACATTTGTACTGTAGCATTTTTAAGTTATGGACCCATAAATTTGACGGATATGTCACTACAGTAAATGGAAATTGCATTATTTGCCCTATTGGAGGCACTATATCTCAGCTGCCTTGAGGCTGTATAAAAAGTTCCACTGGAACCCTATTCCAAAGGCATGTGGCTGTCACCATGCAAAACGTCAGACATTTTTACTCAAGCATTTTGAAGTTGTGGACCCATGAATTTGACAAATATGACAACGGTAATAGAAGAAATTGCATTATTGGCCCAATTAGAGGCATTGTATCTCAGCAGCCTTTGAGGGTACTTTAAAAATTATATGAGAGCCTTGTTGCCAAGGCATTTGACTGTCACAATGCAAAGTTTCAGACATTTTTACTGTAGCATTTTGAAGTTATGAAGTCATAAATTTGACAGATATGACAATGCAGTACTTAGAAATTGCATTATTGGTTCATATGGAGGCACTATATCTCAGCTGCTTTTGAAGGGTGCATTAAAAGTCCCACTGGACCCTTATTGCCAGGGCACTTGGCTGTTACCATGCACATTTTCAGACATTTTTACTGTAGCATTTTTAATATATGGACCCACAAATTTGAGAGATGGCGATAAAGGAACAGAAGAACATTTCAATTGGAGGCGCTGTATCTCAGCTGATTTCGATGACACATTAAAAGTTCCATTGGTGTCTTATTTCCAAGGCCCCAGTGGAACTTTTAACACACCCTCAAAGACAGTTGAGATATAGCGCCTCCAATGGGCCAATAATGCAATTTCTCCTATTACTATATTGTCATATCTGTCAAATGTATATGTCCATAACTTCAAAATGCTGGAGTAAAAATGTCTGAAATTCCACATGGGGACAGTCAAATGCCTTGGAAACAATGCTCTTCTATAACTTTTAAAGCACCCTCGAAGGCAGCTGAGATATAGCGCCTCCAATTGGGCCAATAATGAAAGTTATCCTGCTACTGTTGTCATATGTCAAAATTATGCATCCATAACTTCTAATTGCTAAAGTGAAAATGTCTGAAATTTCGCATGATGACAGTCAAGTGCCTTTGGTAAAGGTATTACTATAATTTGTGACACACCCTCAAAGAAAAGAGACTTAGCACCTCAAATTGGACCAATAATGCAGTGTTCTCCTGTTATTGTATTATATCTGCTAAATATATGGGTCCATAACTTCAAATTGCTACAGTAAAAATGTCTTAAATTTTGCATGGAGACAGTCAAGTGCCTTGGGAATAAAGCATTTCATAACTTTTAATGTAACCTCAAAGGCAGCTGAGATATAACCCCTCCAATGGACCAATAATACAATTTCTCCTGTTACTATATTGTCATATCTGTCAAATTCATGTGTCAATAACTTCAAAAATGCTCCAGTAAAAATGTCTGATATTTTGCATGGTGACAGCCAAGTGCCTTGGGAATAAGGTATTACTATAACTTATGACACACCCTCAAAGAAAACTCATATACAGCAACTCAAATTGGACCAATAATGCAATGTTCTCCTGTTATTGTATAATATCTGCCAAATATATGGCTCCATAACTTCAAATTGCTACAGTAAAAATGTCTCTGAATTCACAATTAAGAACTCGGAGATCCTGTGAGCACACACGACTGATACTGCTAAAAAGAAGTACCTAATGTTGAATTTTAGGATTAATCATTGTAACTGAAAATCATAATTAGTTTAAAACTGTAAAATAAATCTGCTGTAAAGAGTGATCTTCTTAAACCCACTGAAATGCATGAAGACAACATCAGTGAGTTTTAGGTAAAAATAATAATAATAATAATATAATATTTAAACAATATTAAATATATATATATTTATATATATATATATATATATATATATATATATATATATATATATATATATATATATATATAATAAAATATAAAACACTGGCCCTTTAAAATAACAGATTACATAAAATAAATCATGCACGTTCAAATCCTCTGCGGCCATAACGTTAACATTTGTATTAAATACTATGCATTTAGTCCTATGTGACATCTGTTTTTATATTGTTTTGCAGTATACATTTTTATATTGTTTGGATTAACTATGAATGTTTATTCATAACCATACTGAAAATAAGTAAATATTGTTAGTATTTAGTATCTGATAAAAGTTAAAAGAAAACAGATAGAATGAAAGTGATGCAAGTGTTAATTCTAAAAGTCTAAAAGGGAAAAAAAAATTAAGTCAAAAAGGGGAAATGTCTCCAATTGGGCCAATAATGGAATGTTGCTTTATTGCCATCTCTCAAATTTGTGGGTGCATATATTAAAATGTTACTGTAAAAATGTCTGAAAATGTGCATGGTAACAGTCAAGTGCCCTGGAAATTAGGCTCCAGTGGGACTTTTAATGCAACCTTTAAGGGCAGCTGAGCTATAGCGCCTCCGTGTGGGCCAATAATGCAATTTCTCAGTACTGTATTGTCATATCTGTCAAATTTATGAGTCCATAACTTCAAAATACTAATGTAAAAAATGTCTGAAATTTTGCATTGTGACTGACAAATGCCGTGGCAAGAAGGCTCTATTATGCTTTTTAATGCACCCTCAAAGGCAGTTGAGATATAGTGTCTCTAATTGGGCCAATAATGCAATTTCTCTCATTACTGTTGTAATCAAATTCCTGGGTCCATAACTTCAAAATGCTATAATACAAATATCTGAAAATATTCATGGTAGCAGTGAAGTGCCCTGGGAATAAGACCCCAGTGGAACTTTTAATGCATCCTTAAAGTCAGCTGAGATTTAGTGCCTCCAGTTGGGCCAATAATGCAATGTATCTTATGACTGTTGTCCTATCTGCCAAATTTATGGGTCCATAACTCAAAAAGCTTCAGTAAAAATGTCTGACATTTTACATGGTGACAGTACAATGCCTTGGGAATAAGGTCCCAGTGGAACTTTTATTGCACCCTCAAAGTCAGCTGAAATATAGTGCCTCCAGTTGGGCAAAAAAATCAGATTTCTCCTTTTATTGTATTGTCATATCTGTCCAATTCATGGGTCCATCAATTAAAAATGCTTCAGTAAAAGTGTCTGATAGTTTGGAGAGCAACAGTCAAGTGTCTTGGGAATAAGGTCCCAGTGGAAATTTTTATGCACACTCAAAGGCAGCTGATATATAGTGCCTCCAATTGGGCCAATAATGCAATTTCTCATGTTACTGTATTCTCATATCTGTCAAATTGATGGGTCCATAACTTAAAAATGCTACAGTAAAAATGTCTGAACTTTTGCATGTTGACAGCCACATGCCTTGGGAATTAGGTTCCAGTGGAACTTTTAAAAAACCCTCAAAGGCAGCTGAGATATAGTGCCTCCAATTGGGCCAATAATGCAATTTTGCCTGTTACTGTATTCTCATATCTTTAAAATTGATGGGTCCTTAACTTAAAAATGCTACAGCAAAAATGTCTGACAGTTTGCATGGTGACAGCCACGTGTCTTGGGAAAAAAGTTCCAGTGGAACTTTTATTGCACCATCAAAGTCAGCTGATATATAGCACCTTCAATTGGGCAAATAATGTGATTTTGTCTCATTGTATTGCCATATCTGCCAGATTTAGGGGTCCATAACATTAAAATGCTACAGTAAAAATGTCTGAAATTTTGCATGGTGGCAGCCACGTGTCTTGGAAATTAGGTTCCAGTGGAACTTTTAACAAACCCTCAAAGATAGCTGAGATATAGCGCCTCCAATTGGGCCAATGATGCAATTTCTCCTGTTACTGTGTTGTCATATCTGTCAAATTCATGGGTCCATAATTTACAAATGCTTCAGTAAAAGTGTCTTATAGTTTGCACGGCAACAGTCAAATGGCTTGGGAATAAGATCCTATTGGAAAATTTAACAAACCCTGAATGGCAGCTGAGATATATTGCCTCCAGTTGGGCCAATAATGCAATTTTGCCTGTTACTGTATTCTCATATCTGTAAAAAGTGATGGGTCCATAACTTAAAAATGCTACAGTAAAAATGTCTGAAAATGTTCATGGTAACAATCAAGAACCGTAGGAATGAGGCATCAGTGGATGCTACAGTGAAAATGTCTATAGTTTTAAATTAAAATTAAATTAAATTTATGCATTTAGCAGACGCTTTTATCCAAAGCAACTTACAGTGCATTCGGGCTATCAATTTTTACATATCATGTGTTCCTGGGGACTCAAACCCACAACCTTGCGCTTGTTCTGTAGTTCTTGTAGGGGTAGGTGTCATCTTTTAAACAATAAAACTCATTACAAACCAGGCATTTGTTGCATCCAGTGGGGACATAAATACTGATTATAATGACTTACATTGTCTTATTACATGTTGCATTGAATATCGCACGTAAATATAAAAACATATCTGCATTTGTGGTCGGAGAAACTACAAAAAAACAAGCTCTACTCTACACTGCTCAAAACTTGCATTTGAATCATCAAAGCTGATGTCCCTTGAACATGTTGTTAACTTCTTTATCTTGTATGCAAAATTCTTCATTCACAAGCAAAAATGGCTTAAGTCTCCTTTGAGTTTCCCTCTTTTTTTCTTGCTGACCTTCATTTTTTTATTTCATCCCTTAGACTTATAAATAACAAAAAAGTGCAAGTTTTTTTATGCATTATGATGATTTATTCAAAGATATGACTTAACGTTGTTATGCTTTTCTTTTCTTTTTTGTATGTATAATTACATAATGTGCTGTATGCAAATCCAATATATATATATATATATATATATATATATATATATATATATATATATGTGTGTGTATAATATATATATATATATATATATATACTGTATATATATGTTTCTTTGCTTATTCATTGTAAGAGATACAACCTTGCTTCACTTCCCTGAGCTTGTAATTATGTCTAAGTTCTGCAATAAAAAAAGTATGCTTGACCCCCAGGAAGTGCATGTTTCTAATCGACTTCATTTTTCTCCATTGAATCCGCTGTGTCTATTTCTTTTACTGTCTATGCTTCTAACTGACTTCACTTGTCTCTGTTGAATCCAATGGGGTCACTGTGTCCATTTCATTTACTGTCTATGCTTCCGAGTTGATCCTCCACAGCACATTCAAAGGGAGTGTTTTGATGAGGTCAAAACAGAGCATAAAATAGCCTATTCATTCTAAGTTATTGTTCTTTTTTTATGTGGAAATCTTGATAACATTATAAGGGGCCCTCAAAGAACAGTACAAAATAATAACCAAAAACGGCAGTTCATGACCCCTTTAAGTTACTTTTATTATTCTGAATTGTGTAAATGTGTTAGCCTGAATTACCTTAGGCACTGGTTTACAGGTTTGCACAACGAGCAAACTGTCGAATGTTTACCGCGGTTTTAGCCATATTTAGAATTTTATGCCGTAAGTAAACGTAATCAATTACAACAGGACAGTCAGAACCATTCAGTAGTTGTTCTGTGTTCTGAGTCCATTTCTATGACGAACGTCGACTGAACGCTCTGACGTTCCAGCCGTTCAGAGCTGCTATGGCATGCTGTCTCCATGGAAACCAGCTTAGTTGGTGCAGTGCGTTTGCGTGGTTTGAATATTCCTGTTTGCTAGCACATCCACAATATAAAAGACGTAGCTTTTATGAAGCGATCCATGTTGCCATTTGAGCTAGATTTACAGAGGATTGCTTGAGGTGAGCATTAACTAGACGAAATGCACGGTGTTCTCGAGAGGAGTTTTTTCGACAGGCCATTTTTTTCAACTTTGTTGTCGTATAATTAGCAAGCTAACCTCAACCGAAGCAGGTGAACAGGTATGTGTGACCATGTTAAACTGCAAATGTAGTTTACGCCAGCCGCAATCTGACATTCAGCACTCATCAGGAATATTACGGATCTTTTCTTCATTTGTCAACAGCCATATCTGGATGGTTTTATCATAAGCTGGGCAATGATTTCATTTTTGATCACCAGCACGCGCTGATCACAAGCACTCGACATCTCGACCTGCTCCATTGGGAAAACGCGAACCAACTCCATCTTTTTCTCAGAAAGTAAGCAACATTTATCACAGGAATCCCTTACTATGTTCGTCAGCGCACGCGCGTCAGCTGAAAGCGCGTGTAGAAACTGCACAAACAATTGAAACCACGCAAATAAATTAGTGGAAGATCAAGCTTTGCAACCAGTGGGACGCGTTTATCGTGGGAGCACCATCCTCTCTTCATCAAAAACATCACATCCGTCATTCACTGTCAAGAAGCCACAATAATGGCAGGACTCTGACACCCGCGTCTGACACATTGACTATCACACTTAGGACAGATGTTTGTCAGGAAAATGACGCCGAGCCAGTCCAGTTTGTTTGGAGAGATAGATGACCTGCAGGATCTTACTTTCATCGAGAGACCCATACGCAGGTGTCTGAAGGTATGTATAATATAACCTCCCCTATAAATGTCAAACTCTTTGTTTCGTATAGTATTCGTTAGCTGCTTACCAAACAATATTGTAACGAGACATGTAATGATTCAATACTTAATATATCTTAAGAGTGGAGGAATTTTTTGGACGCTGCAGGTGATTTCTTTAGGGAGAGACTAAAACACAAAACATTCACGCGTTTTGACGCTTCCGCTTATTTTGTTAGGCGCGCCACGACCATTTATTCTAATACATTATCGCGTCGTAAACTCTATTATCATTATTGAAGTAGTAACTGTACTAGCATCCTTAGGGAAGGAAGGGGTTGCCCACTTCAGCCTGCTGAGTGACGCAGTTTCTGTCAGCTGTCCGCATCACTGCTTCGCCTCCTCGTTTTGGCGCCTCACCACTGCGGAATAGAGGATTTCCACTTCAAACCATTACGTTATTCCTATCACTACCGCTAATTGCTTCACATAAATCGGTTGTGGTCACTTGTAGTTGTGTGAACGTCGTTTTGGGCGTCTCTGTAATCATGTACCTGGCAGCAGTGAAGTTAGGCAGGGATACTCGCTCATCTCTCAGCATCGCGTATGCGGGAATAATGCAACTCCTACAGAGGGGGCGGGTGTTTTCTTCCTCTTATCTTATCTTATCTTATCTTATCTTATCTTATCTTATCTTATCTTATCTTATTCTTATCTATTATTTTTTAATGGGGAGGTTCCAAAAGAAAAACATCGTGGCTCTCAGAGTCCTAAGGTAATAGGCTAGGCACCCACACATGGCTTACGTCCCCCACACTATCTCTTCCCACGCAGTCCTCTTGCCTCGCATCCTGCCTCCCTGCAGCCTCCTCACATATTTTGGCTGAGTCATCTGTAATGGAATCTTGCCCAATTACTGGCCATTCTTTTTTTAAGATGCTCTACTTTTGCAGATTTTTGTGTTTCTATGGAGACGCTCAACATTTTATGATAATGATTTTTGCTTCCTTTATTTTAGCACTTAGTGTTTTGTATAGTGCCTATAGCAAGGCCAGGCTTCATAGCTGTTCATCTTGTTTCCACCATTTGCAGACTGCAGAAGAGATTGACAAGCTCACTGTGGATGAAGATCTGAATGACATAGAGCGAGCAGTCTACCTTCTGAGGTAAAATAGGACCCATGTGGCACTGCCACTATAACTGATCTTTTCTATAATGCTTTTAGGGCTAGGATTGTTAGTTTTTTAAATTGTTAGGTCAAGTTTGCTAGATTAAAGGCTGGTTTAAATCAAGAGACAAACAATTAGGATAACTAATAGTA
>NC_039287.1:8712987-8739731 GCF_003368295.1 Carassius auratus | reverse complement strand
TCCTAGCTCCTCTGGGGCATGGATGGGGAACGCAACACCACAACAATCAGCTCCCCGTGAAGACTGGCCCATATCGACCACTCAGGGTTGTAAAGAACCTTAAACTGTACTAACTACTTACAAAAGTGAAAGCACCTGCCTTTTTCTACAATTTCAGATCTTCCCCTTACTCAATTTGGAAAGGTTCAGTTTTCTCCTTATATTGCAACATATTGTGATTTTGAGTTGTAAACCAAGATACGCCGCAAAACTGATTCCCAGTCTGTGAATTTAAGCTGGCTGTCTGTGATTTGTAAGTAATCCAGTGGTGAATGTGAAGCGAGGGATCCTCCTCTGTGTAGTTGAATGGTAATTAGCGTTTCATGTATTTGTATCAGTCTGTATGCAGCCGCAGGCAGCAGTGCTGTGAGAACCTCAGAGCTCTGGACGCTGGATCATATTGATGCCTCATCTGTGTTTGTACGGTCATTGTCTCTCACTGACGTCTTGGCAAGTGTTTCAAGCCTGTGCTTTATGAAATGAGACACGAGCACTCCTGCTGAGACAGCCCTACACACACACACACACACACACACACACACACACACACACACACACACACACACACACATATATATATATATATATATATATATATATATATATATATATATATATTATATAATTATTTTTCCACTCATGCTTGATTTTTGCTTTTTTTTTTTATCCCTATTGTTCATCTTGACTTTATTTTTATTCCTCTGTTCTCATTTTCTTGGATTCATCCATTTTTCTTTCTCCATTCCTTTGTTCATTTAGCTATTGCTGTTGTTTTACTTGCTTTTGCTTTTTTAACTTACCTTTCTCTTCATCTTTCTTTTTTCTTTCTTTCTTTCTTTTGTCATTTTTCATCTTTCAGTCATATTTTTTGTCTTTCTTTTCTTCTGTCTCTGTTTTCATTATTGTATTTATGTCTTTCTTTGTAACTTCATTTATTTCTTTTTCTTGGCTTTTGTTATTTATTTTATTCTGGTTGTTAATTTGCTCTTTCATTCTCCCTCTGTCATGTATTAATTTCTTTTCTTTTTTTGCTTGTTTTCCCCCATTTTCCATTTTGACTTTATTTTGTTCCTCTGTTCATATAATCTTTCTTGCACTTTTCAATTTTTCTTTTTTCCATTCCTTTGTTCTTTTAGATAATTGCCTGGTTTTGCTTGTTTTTGCTTTTTAAATTTCCTTTCTCTCATTCTTTCTCTTTATTTTTCTTTCTTTCTTTCATTCTTTTCTTTTTCACTCATTCATTTCTCACTTTCTCTCTTTCCTTTCTTTCTCTTCTCCTCATGTTTTCACACCTTCATCCATCATTAGCTCACAACCTCCTCTAATGGAGCTGACAGGTCTGTTTATTCTTGTCACTTGTGTGGATGCAGACAGGAAACGAGCAGATTATATAGGCTGGTCCTTAATGATTCATTGTGGGTCATTTAGGGGCTGTAATTTGGACTGTGACCCTCCGTGTGGACGTCTGTTACCACTGTGGTCTCATTTAGGGTATCACTTCTGCTCAGAGTGACCTCTTGGCTTGTGACAAACGGAGCTGATGAGATGAGAGCTGGGTTTACATTAGATTACTCATTCTAGAGAGTAGGAGATCACTAGGAGGTGCTGCAGGCCCGTTGTTTCTGCTTTGTGACAACTTCACACATTGTGCAGAAAAATGGCCATCCTCAAGCACACACTCAGTCATAACGTGTTGACATTTTGACAGTATTGATTTTCGTAGGTATAATATGATATACTGACATTTATTTTTCTTTCTTTCCTGCAGGATTTAGTGTTCACGTCCACAGGGTCTACGCTGATCGGTCACACTGACATGGTCATCCACAGCAGATGCTCATCCGTTCAGACATTCAGACCATGCCAGCCCTTCCCAACCACCCAAGTTTTTACTCACTGTCACACCCAGGGTGAGAAACACACAGCCTTTCCATAAAAAAAAACCCAACAAAACAAAAACTCTTAGTGGACCATATTGATTGCCAGTACTTTCACTCAGTTTAGGGTTTGAAATAAATCCATATTTCTATATGCAGCAAATCTGTTTTCTGTATCTAGTAACACTTTGGCAAAAGTCAGAAACTCATCAACGTGGATTTCTACTGAGGGTAGTCAGATGCTGACAGGGATCACATGCTGTCTCAGAAACAAACTTGCTATCTAGAATGAAAGACTTGTTCTCTATGTGGCCCTCAGTACAAGCCTGGTTTATTTATCCTCTTTGACCCCTGAAGGATCTTCTGCTCAGCTGATCACGATCCCAGTGGAGATTAACCAAACAACACAAGCCCACCAGTGAGAAGTCAGAGGTGTTGGTTAAGGGGCTGCTTCTCTGGCTGTGAATACACAGCCCATCAAAACCCACACCACCATTTGGGATACTCTCAAACTTGGGGATATATTATTATTGAAATTTTGTTAATTCATGTCTTTGGTACTTGAGAAAACGTGGTAGTTGAGACTTAAAACGTCATTTGCTGGTTCAAAATCAACATTCCGTTCAAACAATTCTAGTAAAGCATTTTTATATACATTATACTTAGTTTTACTACTTCTTCTTTTTATATAATGATAATAGCTAATTAGTCTATTGATTCAGTTTTCATTTGAAATGGCTTTTTATAATTATAATTGTATTTATATAATAATATTATAATTTGTGTTTACATATTTTTATTAGATTTCTATAGTTTTATAATAGTTATTGTTTTATTATTTTATTTATATAATGTCAGAATGTACTATTGTACTATGTACTGTTTGTATTTTATGTAATATACTGAAATAATTGATTGATATAGTATTTTATTTTATAAAACTAATTGTTATATTTCTTCTATATTCTTATTCTAATTATTTATATATATATATATATATATATATATATATATATATATATATATATATACTTTAAATGTTTTATTCACTCAGCTCTTTTCCTCACCCTAAACATGTCCCACCCTTTAGACCAGAGATGACTTTTATCAAATGACACTGATCAGAATCTTTTTCAAGCCCTTAAGCTTAACCGTAACCCTAAACCTCATCTGAATATCTGATTGGAAGGTTGTTTCAGATCCAGCAAAAGACAGGGAGCCAGGAAAATGTCCTACTTAAGCTAGTCAAGATATTAATCTTTTATACGGGACCAGTGTGGTCGTACTGAATCATAACGTTAATGGCTCTGTCATGTATGAGAAACAGTTTTCTGCTGATAACTTTGCTAATGTGAGGTTATAGGGCCTTTCGCACAGCGGCAACCTTTACATAGTACCAGAACTAATTCTTGAACTACCTTCTTTTGGGCGTTTTCGCTCCACAGGAACTGGGTGCGATTTTAGTACAGGACTACATTTTTCAAGAACCAAATTAGCGCCTACTCTGGAGCAGGGTCTAACCAACTCAACTGTTACTACTGTGACGTAATTAGACATTGATCGCCTTCGCCCACCATGATTTAAAACGCTGTGTAACATACATTTAAACATTGTGTCAACTTATTCCACAATTATGATGAACAGCGATAAATATACGGATACTGAAGTGCAGGCACTTGTAGCAAATGTAGCACTGTCAGTTGTCGTTGGAGATTTTTAGTCCTTCTTATTGTTATTTCAACCGCTTTACGTATACATAAACATTCCATGTCCATTATTGTGAAACCTGCGATCACAGCATTCTCCTGTTGTTAATGTTGTTGTTTTTTGTTAACGTTGTTGAACACTGCACACAAATGACGTCGCTGTCGCCTGGCTTACATCACATCCTAGTAAACACTGTCGGTGCGAATGCAACCTTTTAAATGGTACTGGGAAATAGTTCACGCAGAATCGTCCCAGTACTTTAGTACTGTACATTTAGTTCCACTAAACTGGAATTAAAGTGTTGCGAAAGGCCCTTATCTCAGTGTTATCCCAGCCCCAAGAGTCAGGATTGTGTCTAGCCTCATGGCAGCGCTGTGAGAACTGGCACCGGCCCCTAGGCACTAGGGGCAAATGGGCACTGTGGGAAAGTGATAAGATAGATTAGTCGCCTTTTTTCTCTTTATTCATGAGGGACTCTTGACCCTGTTGGCTTTTTATGGCCACATCTGCGTGTCCGCGCTCCTATTGGTCAGCTGTTCGCTACAAAACTGGAAGCCTGGCCAAAGCTGAGCTGTTTTTCATCAGAGATAAGAATGAAAGGAAGATAATATCATCCGCTTGTCAGCACGCCATAAAATTCTCCATAAAGCTGAAAGAGGGATAAAGCGAGAGGGAGAGGGAGAGAAAAGAAAGGGCCAGTGGAAGGGATTGTAAGCGGTGTGAGTCACTACAGGAAATGGTCATCTGTTACTCAAAGGCCTGTTAGCGCTGTTAGCACCACTGACCTCTGCCACGCTTTCCTGCCAAAGCGGCGGGGTTCGGACAAAATGTCAGAAAGACAGGGTTGTGCGTGCCTGTGTGTGTGTGTGCACATTCAACAACTGGAAATGATTCTTCTCCCCCCTCAAGCTCCAATTTGTTTGGTGTTTCTTAGTAATAAAAGACTGAATGGGGAAATAGATGGCAATTATCTGGAGGAAAGACACTTGGATATTGTAAAGCCTCGGAGGTGTTGACTAAGGGATTTTCTTCTTTCCCTAGGTGACTTCAGTTCCCATGGAACGCTATTGTGCGGATCGCAGTGCCGAGTATGAATGGAGGTTAATACGAGATGGAGGGAGTCTGATTGCTAAGCAGTGCTTCCTGTACGGATCCCCTGAGCTGGCTAGCGCCTGGGCTCAACGCTCTCAGGCCTTCCTCCCTCAGAGCCCAGGGGGCGTCATGGCCCTGCAGCAAAGACATGGCTGGTCCTTCATAAGGATCCCAGGTAGGTGAAATCCTGGGTGGGAGCTAGCGTGCTAGCGTGCTAGCGTGCATGCGTGCGTGAGTGTTTGTTTATGTTTGCTAGTGTGTAAAAGCGGTTGAGAGGTACTTCATTTTCCCAAGATGTTTGTATCCGGCTATTGTCCTTGCAAAGAGATTTTGATTTAAGACAAAGGACTTTCTCACATTCATTGGTTTGATCATAAAGGTTTTGAATGTCTCGAGAGGAAGTCTAAATTTTATTGAAATTTATAATGCCCTCAGCAGCGACAACTCCCTCCTTTAGACCAAACACAAACCGTAGTACTGTGTCTCAGCTCCTTATGGCAAGCCTTCAGGCCCTGAGGGACCTCATGGCACCGCTGTGCTCTGGAGCCAAAGTGCATTTCAATCAAACAAAACTCAAAGAGTGGCTTAAAACGAGATGGAGACCTATGGGAGAGTGCCGGGGGTCACAGAAGAGGCCATGTCAGAAGGCCGGTGCACCTCAGTCACCATCACTGTTTTGCCACAAATGCAAAGCCATTCGTCACATGTTAAGCATGGCATTGCGTAGGAGTAGTGCTAGTGCCAGTGCCGTTTTTGCAGATAAGACAGTTGCGTGAATCGTGTGCAGGCATGTGTTTATGTGCACGTTCCAGTGTAATTGCTGGGAGCAGACTGGGGAAGAGAAAGAGGTCTGGGAGCGCTTGTGATGTTGGGAGGGGGGACAAAGCAAGGAAGTTGGACTATTGGACATTGTTTCTGCACAGCATTAGGTAAGCGCTTTGAATGCGTGTATGTGTGTGTGTATCACTGTGAATGTTCATTCACAGGCTTAAGGTGTTTCAGAGCGCACTTTTCCCATTTTCTCAGAGTCATACTGTACCCAGGGAAGGAAGTGACACAAGTCTGGGTAAGAATCATTGAAGTAAGCTGGAAGTCCCACCACTGGCTCATTAAAGTTAAGGCCTGCATCTTAATATAGAGGCTGATTTTGGTTTTATATATAATTTTTAATTCTCTTTTTCTATGGCTGTGTTTGTAAATCTTTTAACAAAAGATGCAAATAAAAAATTTAATAGAAATAAGTTATAGATGAGGGATTCATAAATGGGAGGATCATATATAATTGAGAATAGGCTTAAAGTGAATGAATAAAAATCTGATTAAAATAAAAAAGGAAACAAATGAGTGAATACTATTAACAGTGCTGTACTATAATGAGTAGAAAACTCATTATAGTAAACTAAAAACTTCATAGACACATTTTAGACATATTTACAATTTATTAATTTTCCAAAGTTGGGTGTTTACAAGAAACTATACGAATACATTTTAAATTTTAGTATGGGGGTCCCTTGCATGAGGATGATAATATTTGGGTGTCCTTGACCTCTTGAAGATTGAAAACACTTAATTACATGAATTATATCATTACAGATACATTTGTGAGTTGTATATTAAAGTCATAAATCAGGATGATCACACTAAGAGGTCATACATTTATTAAAGATATATTTTTTAATCTTAGTTATAGAGTTATGCATACATTTATACCTGAAACAACTTCCCTCTTTATAGTGCATAAACATTTACTGTAAAACTAAATTTCTATTAGTTTTGGCTATTTGTTTACACGACAACAGAGTTTTGCGGGCTGAAAATGCATATTTTTCAGTCAGCGCGAACAAACACGATGGTACATGGTACTGTTGTTGCTGCTCACGAGTTTGCAAATGCTTCTTCATCAAAGTTTGCATTTACTTCACCAATATAAAATCCAACAGCGGAGAGATATCCAATACAACATATACCATATTTTCCGGACTATAAGTCACACTTTTTTTCATAGTTTGGCTGGTGCTGCGACTTATAGTCAGGTGCGACTTTAATTAATTTGACATGAACCGAGAGAAATGAACCAAGAGAAATGAACCAATAGAAAACATTACCTCGCTGCTGGAGACGGTAATGTTTTCTCTTGGTTCTTGGTTCTAAATAAATGCGACTTATTGTCCAGTGTGACTTATATATGTTTTTTTCCTCATCATGACGTATTTTTGGACTGATGCAACTTATACTCAGGTGCGACTTATAGTTTGAAAAATACGTAATCATCACTATCCTACAGGTACTGTTTACTAACAAGGTGACAGTGCCAACTGCTGGCCTGACATACGTAATACAGCGTTTTTTTGTGGATATGTGTAAACTCGAATCTTTCTAAAAATGTCTAGTGGAAATCCAATACAGCTCCCCATCAGTGTTGGAGGTGTAACACACTAGAGGTAATGCGAGTTATGTAATCAGATTACTTTCTTTAAGTAACTAGTAAAGTAACGCATTACCTTTTGATTTAAATTAAAACATTTTAGTTACTTTTTCAAAAAAGTAATGCTAGTTACTTTAGTTTTTCCACTTATTGACTGACAGTTCTGTCCCCATATTGGAAAAGATCGGAAGAAACGAGGCATTGTGTGCACTGTGTGAACATGATGTAGTTCTAGACTAAATGTGCATTAATTCATCTCACTTACAAAAAAACTTGTGTTCTTCTTTACAGACGTGAATTTACTTATCATTCAGCCTGAGGTTTATTTATTGCAAAATACTTTCAAATTCTTGAGGAAAATCTGTTGCCTTTTGCCAGTTGGAGTAAGGTTTACCTTTCAACATGCCTGTGAACGAAAGCACACAGCAAACCTGAGCACACAGCAGTTGAACTTGAACCTGAACTTGAGCAGTACTTTAAAGTTGAGTGGCCAGATGTCGTTATTTCTTGATGTGAAAAGTTATTTGAGAGAAATCCCAACAAGACTAACGTCTGTAATTAAAACAAAAGGTGGTTCAACAAAATACTGACACAAGGGGTGATCCTTTTTCCAACTCAGTGATTCAGTTTTTTTTTCTTTTTTTTCTGACATGTTGGTGTTATGTCTTTCACTTGGATGTTATAAGTTGCACTAAAATGAGTAAATACAGTCAGTATTTCATTACAGGCTGCAAAGCAACAAAATGTGAGTATTTTAAAGATGGGTGATTCATTTCTATACCTACTGTATTTATTGTATCACACAAACAATAAGCAAGATTCAATATGACGCATATTTTTTGTTCCCCCATTAGGTGGTTTGTACACATGAAAGTGTATTGTTACCATTCGTGTCACTATAATTGGGGGGCAGGCCACAGGAGGACAGGCTTTCTCTTACAATAGCTCTGCACATAGTTGTAATGCGACTGCTGCTTTTGAGCTGTTGTTTTGAGGGAGAGAGAGTGAGAATGCTCAGCTCACAGACAGCCTGTGGGAAACTCTGCTCTCCCTTCCTGTTCTTTCAAAGAATCTCTGCACTCCAGCAAAATGGCCGGAAATATTCCTGGCCTTTTTGATTTGGGGCCCAAACAACAGTGACTGCATAATTGTTTGTGATCTGCTCCCTCGCCCCGCCTTTCTGGCTGTGAAAAAATGGCTTCACCAAGGTGTTCGAAGAGATTATCCTTCAGTCAGATGCCCGAGATATATATATAATTACACTGAAAAAAATCTAGAGTATAATCCACACAATGGTGTTAGTTTTTACTATTGTAAAATGATTATATAATAACTGATTAAAATTATAATACTTTCAAGTTTTTTCACAGAAGATAAAGGGGAAAGAATATGGCCACAATATGGAATATGGCCACAAACAGACTCGAACCCTGAATTCCAATGAAATCATTTCCCATTGAGCTTCATTGCTCAATATGGTCTCAAGACCACCGCTTATTTTGTTTTTGCAGGTCAAAGGCTGAAAAAGTCATGATGTTGACTTTTAGTCAAACAGTTGCTTCCCTTATGCAGGTCTCCTTCTGGCCTACAGAGGGAGTATTTTGTTTGGTTTTAGTCTGCTTTTCCCTTTTGTGTGAAATTCAAAATGTGGTCATAATAATTCACCCCCATTTGCTTCTGTGTTTGGGTTTGTGCTCAGATCCCATCCCAGGCGGGACCTGGTGAGTATAATCAGTATATTCATGACAGTCTCCCTCATTTGCTCGTTTCATCTGCTATCCCAGCAAAATCTGTGATCTGCTACAAGACTGTAAACATTGTGTGTGGCCAATGTGTCACATTTCATATGATTGACGTTTAAAGGGATAGGTCACATAATGTTGCTTTAAACCACACTGACTGGACAAAACAGTTGAAAGATCCATCAAAATATATTTTGTGTTCCACTTAAGAAAGTCATTAAGTACAACCTAAGGGTAGTGCACTGATATATCAGTAGGGTAGTGTTGTGGTTCTTGAGACCGGTGTTAAGATCTTGTTTTTTTTTTTTTTGAAGGTCTTGGTCTTGTCTCTGTCTCAGCCATATTTGTACTCTGTCTTGTCTCGGTCTCAGATTTAAAGGACTCAGGATTTTATTTCAAACTATAGGGTTGTCTTAAACTGAAGTCTGAATTGTTTGTTAACATCATTAATGCGATGATGTAAAACTTCCTGCTTTAAATGCAATCAATAACTTATTTCTAATTTGATTTATTTTGATATGGCTGTGTCTGGTCTGAATTTAATGGGGAATGGTCAAAATCTCCTAAAAATGAATACAAATAGCAAAAAAATTTGAGATATAATTGCAAAAAATGTATTTTGAGATCTTGTTTTTCATATTTCATAAAATATGCTATTTTCAAGCAAAAGTTAATTTCAAGAATATGAGCATGATTACAAAATGTGATATTGATTTTATGCGAACGTTAGACAAAAAATATTAAGTGAATTACATTTTAGACACAATTAAATTTATTTATTTTCATAATTTATTTATTTATTTATTTTCTTTTGTTTTTCTCTTTGAGCAACAAATAGTTAAAAGACAAAGTCCAGCAATCCAAACTGTTGCATTTCTGAGCAACACACAGTTGTGATTCATTACTGAATAAATCATTTGCTTTGATTTGAAAGAATCGGATGAATAAATAATTGATTCACACATTAATTGATTTGCCCCCAGCTGGTGATGTATTTTTCCATCATATTTATATATTCAAAATTGTATTTTTGAAACATTATTCTCAACAGCATTTATGCATTTGTAATAGCAATGTTATGCAAATAACTGAAAAACTAAATTCAAATTTTCTACTTAAATATTATCAAAATTCGAATTATATTCAAATTTAAAAGGCATAATTTCAGTTAGGGGTAAAACACTTTTGGCTTTTCTCCTGAGGCCACATCGAGCAAAATATTATGCACGTTTCTTCAAAGCGTAATAAAATAACACTATTATCTTTTAAAAAAGTGAATAATGTTTAAAATAATGTTTATAAACAATATATAATTAATAAAGTTACTTAAAAAATTAGAAAAAAACAGCACCATGGATGTATGTATAGTTTAATACAAAGGACTGAAAACCAAATCACAAAAGTAGGTGTCGCAACTAGTGGGTTCAACTGGGATAGACTAACAAAAGCATTAAAATGCAATGACACTTGCATCTTTCTTGTGTGACACTGACAAGGCTGCTTGACTGCTGACGGAGACCTAAAATTTGAATGTTTTTTTTTTTTTAATTCGACGAATATTTGAAATTTGAAATGAACAGCTCTAATTTGTTGTATCAATTCAGATGCAGCATCTGTGCTCCCTCTGAAGTAAAAGATGAGTTTTGTTGTTAGTGATTACATTTGTTTTGTAACAGCTCTATATAGTGTCTTATTATTCAAATTCTAATTATTGATTATATATTAGATATTTTTCAGCCAATACATGTGGATATTACTGATGAATTTCAGGAGTGCTGGTTGGGTGTTGGTCTTGACTCAGTCTGGCCCTGCCTTGGTCTTGGTGTAGGTTTAGGTGGTCTTGACTACATCACTATTTTCTAAATTGTGATTGCGTTATTTTATTTAACGTAGGCAAAATTTTGCGAATTGAGTGGCAGTACAAATATTGTTTATGTTGAGCATCAGCTTCACCTCTTGGCCCCGTGCTCATGTTTGGGTATTGTCTAATGGTTGTACTGGGCGCCCGTAAACACTAAAGCTAATCTTGTGCATGCTTGTGCTGTTACCCATTGTCCCTTTTCCAGAAGAAGTCGCCCTAAAGCTGACATAGCTGTAATGAAATTAGCAAGCAACTGAAAGGCAATTAAGTAGGCAGGAGGGTTTATGAGCACGTCCAGGGCTCGGTGTCAGATTTTTAAATTGGGTCACCCTCGGGTCAGACCTGAATGCTGGACATAAGGGATTAGATTAGAGCCGAGGCTCCCGGAAGGCCATTCTTGAGGGGTTTCCACCGGCAGGTGAGTTGAATTGATAACGGTAACCATAGTAATGTCTGATGGCACAGCATTTGGTATCTTTGAGCTCCCCGTTTTGCAGTTGGAAGGTATCCTGAAAATACATGAAGCCGTCCTCTATGAACTTTCATTCCAACATAACCCACTCCTAAATCTGTTATCGTAAAATCTAAATTATAAATTATAAAAAGTCATTCTTGTTAGTTTCCTCTGAAAATGTTTTTGTATGAGATTAGTCATGTTTGATAAGCATTTCTAAGAGTTGCTTTAGGATGAAGTAGCATGTGTCTGACTAATCGTCAGACTTGTGAAAAAGGACGTGTGGGGGGGTTTGATAAGACGGGAATGGAAACACCAGAGGAGACTCTGTGGTGCCGGTGGGTGCTGTTGAGTTGTGGGTACCAACAGGTCACATCATCTCCTTAGACCACCGTCTCCATCCCACAGTCTTTCAGGGCTTCATAATGTGGGATCTGGCAGCTCTTTGCCTCATCCCTCTGACGCCAGACCCATTAGATTAGCACTTTATGGGGAAGAGCGGATGGGAGACTCTTCTCTTTTCACGAAACAGTCTTTCTCTCAGTCAGGAACCTGAAACCTCAGCTTTTTGCTGAAGAAATCATCACCGTTAACACTGTGGGATATGGTTGTTAAACTTGTATTTCAGCAGGCAATTCAAGCATTCAAGCTTTAGTGATCTGAAAATAGTATAGAATATAATCATTATTATGCACCATAGTATATAATCATTGTATAGTGTATAACCAGCTCTAGTAAATCTTTATTGAATGTGCAAGCTCAGCTGCTAGTCACTGTTAAACAAATAGAAATCAATTATTTTTATTGTAATATTTCACAGTATTTAATCTTTAATTCAATTCAATTGAAATGAAGTTTATTTGTATAGCTCTTTTCACAATTCAAATCGTTGTATAACTGATCAGTGTTTAATTTGATTTTATTTAATTGAATTTTCAATGTTATGAATTTACTATTTCGTAAAGAAAAAAAATCTCTTTTGTATCTTAAATATTTAAGTCAATGGCAAGGCTTTTAATGAAGTCATGTTTTGTACTATTCCAATGAAATTTAGATGTCTGCTTTGAAACTTTTCAGAAAACTGATGAGTGCATTTCTGCATAGTCTGTAAAGTGTCTAATAATTTTTCCAATTTCACTGCCAGATGATCTCATCAAATCACCACTTTTTAGAGCTGGATGATAATGAGAAATCAAGTGTACTTTTGTCAAATTATATGATTTGCTCTTAAGCTTTCAAACAGAACTTTCCATTCGCAGTGAAAAAAAAATCACTTGGATGTGATCTAGTTTTATTAAAACTTGAGAGGTAATTGGAAAGTTTATCTCAGGCCGAATATGGCCCATGGATCTGATGTTTGAGACCTCCTGCCTAGAGTAAGTTAGATCCATGTGGACATTATCTTGTCAATCATCAATGCGGTGTGTATGAGATTTTGAGCGCATGGGCTAATTTGAGCCATTCTCCACCACTCATTGAAAAGGTTACGCACATGTCCTTTTCAGGGTCATGGGGGTGTTGAGTCAGGGTTCAGCTATGGTTCACATTAGCATGGACATGATCAACATGGTTATGCTGGCCATGTGTTTGACATGCTCTTTGTAACTGTCTAAGGCTCAGCTAGCAGGCCTCAAACTCTCTCTGGGGAGCTCTAGATTGCTCTGGCAGGCGGCTCATTTTGTGTGTATAATCACTTTCTGAGTGCCCATGACTAGCACGGTCAGTTAACTTCCCCCTATGAGCTGACCCTAGGGTCAAGGGTTGCACCAGTCAACAATGGGAAGCCCGTGCTTCCTCTTTTATAAACACTGTTAGGGTGACAGCATTGATAGACCACTGCCACAACATTTTCTGGTCTGTGAACATCAATCAAATGTGTTGATGTTTTACATAACTAATGTACATTTGATAACCATCTTCAATTTTTAAAAACTGAATATACAACTTGATTAGAATTTATTTAGATGAAAACAAAACAATTACTAGATATCCAACAACATTAAATGAATAGATATTGATGAGCTCGTTTTTTTTTCTTCGTTTTCTCATATGTTGTGGCTGAAATCAAAATTCAATTCTATTTTGTCTAAAACAAAGAAGCTTAAAACAACATGCTGATGTACATTTATGCAAATTATTATTATTATTTTTGCTTAATTACATTTAACAGTATCAGGCAATTAGTAGCATTTTTTAAGATTAATGTTAGTTTAAATGTAAAAATATAAAAAAGATTAAAAAAAAATTTCCTGCAACTGATATGGTACCAATATGTCATGCATCACTAAAAATAATTTATTAAAAACCGCTTTCTTTCAATAAAGTATAACATTTTTCTCTTAAGTAATTTTTTTTCACTTAGGAGATCTCTTCACTTTTATGCTCAGTTGTTCGTGATATCATAAAACAAACATACTGAAAGAACTTTACAATGGATCTGTAACAAATTTTGCTGCTGAGAGAGGGATTTCTGTCATCGGTAAGTGAGGAGCAGGAAATGGAAAACCCGGAGCGGAGCTGGAGAGGAGTGATTATGGAACGTTTTGGGCAGGGAGGGGAAATTGCTGTCACTCCACAAGCTTATTCATTATATTGCTTTGATTTATTTAATCAGCTTCATTCCGACAGTGTGGGATACCGTTTTTATCTTGTGAGTTGATGCATTATTTCAAATTTCTCAGTGTTTTAAAATGTTTTTCTCTGTTTTGTTCTTCAGACAAAGAGTCTCTGATCACAGACAGCGGGAAGCTTCACACTCTCGACCTTCTGCTGACTCGACTGAAGTCTCAGGGCCACCGAGTTCTCATCTACTCTCAGATGACCCGCATGATAGACCTTTTAGAGGTGAGTGCTTCCAGGAACTTCTCACAGTCGGTGAGAAGACTGACAGCCCTGTGGTCTGTGAATATTATGTAGCTACGTTGTGTCATTGTAACATGCTTTTTCCTTTAACCTTCAACCTTCCCTTCATATCCACAGAAATCTGTCTGTACCGAACCGATTGTAGATATCTGAAGTCACGCTGTACATGTTTTTGTTTACCTGTTCATTGTACTCTGAGTTGTTAATCCCACAAGAGAAGAGATGGTTAAATTCGATCAAGCATTGTGAAAGGAATGTTTGCTGCTAAATAGCTTCATATTGTTAAAGCTGGACAAAAGCTGAGAGAAGAGAACTGGAGGAAACAATCACTTTTTCCAGAGGCACACAGTTGTTCGCCATACATGCAAGCCAAACATGGAGCTAAAAGTAGAAGCCTCCAATAACATTGTCAACATGATCCTACACAACAGCGCTCATAGTCTAGAAACACCTTCTTAGAGTCGATAGGAATTCCTTCCGATTCATTTTGGCTTAAGCGTTTCTCATGGCAGTCTCTCCAAAGTCTGATTACGTAGATTTGACTTCCTTTATTTGTGAAGTAGTTGGTCTATGGAAAATATTAAGCATGGAAAAACATGGCGTCGACCTTTGGCGTTGATTGGCCATTAGTTTTGGCATATTTTTACTTTGTCAACATAAAAATCTTGATTGATCCTATTTTCTTTTTGGATACACATTCCTGGTCTTATTGTGAACGATTCGTCAGTGCACGCAATTCAAAAGAAAAAAATGTTTGGCTTTACGAATGACTTTCCTTTTCAGCTGGCATCACATATTTGTCTTATTTTTCAACCCTTTAGTTTGTGATGGATAATATATTATTTACAATGTCCTGCTCTTTGAATAGAAATATGTCATAATATATATAACAATTCTAGTTTCGTAATGTGTATAACAAACTTTTCAAACTAGAGAGCCCTTGTAAAATATAAAGGAAGCTATATATTTTCATTTATAAAGACCTATATAATATAACTAATTTTATAAAAAAAACAAGTTACAAAGTATATGTATGCAAAATTAAATAATTGCCACTGGAATTAAATATAATAATAAAATCCAGAAAATATTTACCTGTATTTAATTTTTTTACTGTTAAAAATGTTAAATCATTAAAATGTTTTAACAACATTTAACAGTGTTTCCTGTGGACACCCTAGAGCCCAGTTTGAGAACTTCTGCTCTGCATCAGTGTGTTCTCTGTGCAGAAGCCGAAGATCATCAAGTCTTGTCTCCTTTGATATTGTGTCTCTCCAAACAGATCCCTTGAGTGTTTTGGTCAAGATTTTTTATTTTTATTATTTATTATGTGTTCAATAGCTTAACTCCCACTTGAGGTCTATTCAAGCATTTTCCAGGCTTTATTCTTAAATCTCAGGCTAAATCATGTTATGTCGGAGTTATAGCCTGGAGTTATATTCTCAGCGGTGTAATTCAGTTTAAGATGGTTCAGTTATTGGTTCTTACAGCTGCAGAGAAGCTTGAGATTTGTGATCTAATGTTACTTCAGGCTGGAAATAAGTACTAATCAAAGACATTCAGTGTCAAAGAGACTTCATAAGGTCCAGATGTGCTTTTGGGAGGCCATCCAGTGGAGTGGAGACTTCACTCTGGGTGGCGTAGGAGACTGGGAAGTCATCTCTGAGAAGAATCTGCAATGCTAATGAGGATCTCTGGCCGTGTGTTCAGGGGGACTTTATTGAAAACCAGCCCTGCAGATTTTATGAGAGGATTAAAGTGAAATAGACCCCAGTTTCATGTGTTTGCCTGCATGATTTTCCATATCGTTACTTGAAATGTTTCTTAACTGTCCTGCAGGAGTACATGGTGTACCGCAAGCATACATACATGAGACTGGATGGTTCATCCAAGATTTCGGAGCGGCGGGACATGGTGGCTGACTTCCAGAGCCGGTGAGTTTTAGCTAGTTTTCTGTGGCCTGACAGCCGGGATTGAAAAGGAGACGCAGATGTCTGTAAGCGCCCGTATCTTCTTAAACCTAATTAGGGCTTGTTTTTCCAAAATGTCACCAAGCGTAAATTCCTCATCCCTGGGCTTTGCGCTTTCTTCTCCTTCCCCACCCTTCCTCACGGGGTCTGGTTTGCATTAGCTCAGCTCTCTGTGGGTGCAGTGGGCTCTGGCTTTTATTTTCTAGAGGAGTGTGTTGTATTTTGAAACGTCTCTCTGTCTAAATCCTGGGCAGTTGGGCACGATCTGCTTCCGCTTTATTTGCTTTCTCTCACTGTTCTGGTCTCCCCTCCCCTTTGCAGGACGGATATTTTTGTCTTCCTCCTCAGTACCAGAGCCGGAGGGCTGGGGATCAACCTGACAGCTGCAGACACGGTGAGGCCGCAGCCCATCAGCACATCATGATTACCAGATCGCCTTCCCCCCCACCAGAGGCCATGAGAACGGCCTCTAATACTGTAGAACTCAATTAGCAGTCATGTAATAATAGCTGCTGAACTCGTTGACCTTAACATGGACACTTTGAAGCTTCAACCAAATGGTCAGCATGGAACATGACCAACCACAGTTTGTTTGGTTTAGGGGCGGGACAAACTGAAATGGTGGATACCACGATAATAGAAAGGTATTAAATAAATAAACAAACTACTGTGCAACAGTCTCTGGAAGCGGTTAAACAGAAAACTCGCAAATGTTCAGTTTTTAGTAGACAAAGATTAGGATCAGAATGAATTATAAAAAATCTAACTCTGCAAAAGTGTTCAGCAAAATGTGCAGCTCAGCTTGAGAATATCTCGTTTACTTGCTATTACATGTATATTACAAATATCTCTGATATATATATATATATATATATATATATATATATATATATATATATATATATATATATATATATATATATATATATATATATACAAAATATATGTGTGTAAAATTAACTGGCTTTTATGTTGTCACTACTGAAATTAAAGAATATAAATTTAGATTATCTGGAAAATATTTTTTTCTTTTTAAAAGCATGTATAAAATATTAGTAAAAGTAATTCAAATGTTTTGAAAGTCATTGCATTAAACATAATTAATTTATTAAAATAACATGCTAACTTTGACAGCCATACTGGAATTAATGAAGAAAATGATTTTATTTTATTTTTATTTACCGAATGAACACCATTAAACTAAAGCTCTTTGATCGAACATAAAGGACTGTGTTATGTTAAGAATATTTAAATTAATATAGCAAATGTTTGAATATTTGGTTTAGTATGGAATTCTCTTGTCAACTATATTCTAATTTAAATTACATGCAATTTTAGTCTGTGTAAAATAAATGAGACATGAAAAAATATTGAATAATTTAATAAATATACAACTGTAATAATAATAATAATAATAATAATAATAATAATACTGTATCAGCAAGGTACCTTGTTAGCATGTAAAATAAAATAAAAAAACATATTGTCTACAATAATGAACAGTGAACTGACAAGGGAGGTCTGAGACATAAACAGTATTTTAATCCAGAGAGAATTATTTGTGCAAGAACTGAAAATGCCATCTGTGGAATAGCCATGAATAGGAATGAGATCATAAGAGGAGTTCATTTCATGTGACTTAGGTAACAATTTCCTCTTTTTCCAGGTTATCTTCTACGACAGTGACTGGAACCCCACAGTTGACCAGCAAGCTATGGATCGAGCCCACAGACTAGGACAAACCAAGCAGGTCACAGTCTATCGGCTTATTTGCAAAGGGACAATTGAGGAACGCATCCTACAGAGAGCCAAAGAAAAGAGTGAGGTTAGTACACAGTAGCGAGGCCCTTTCTTGGGCCAGAAGGTCCCTAAAATAAAATGTAGCACATTTCAGCTTATTCTGCAGTGATTGGACAAATTACCCCTTTTCCTCGTAGCTTACATCCATTAAAAGTAAAAAAAAAAAAAACTGAAGGAGCAGTGATAATGGGGTTAAAGGAATATTTATACTGTAATAGTTATACTGTAACAGTAAAATAATAATAATAATAATTATACTGTAATTGCATATAAAATAGTCAGTATATGTTTCCAAGAGTCACATTTTCTCCTCTTTCTGCTCTTACTGATTTGATTTATTTATCCTCAATAATTACTTTCGGCTGTGGGATCCGCACTTCAGATTCAGAGGATGGTAATATCAGGAGGAAATTTTAAACCTGACACCCTGAAACCCAAAGAGGTGGTCACCTTGCTGCTGGATGATGATGAGCTGGAGAAAAAATGTGAGTTACCACTCCGTTTATGATAATAAATGCATATGTAGAAATAGAATCTAAATGGTTTAATAAATCAATGAATTGCTTGGCTATGATTGGATGGTTTGGTTGTGTTTCCGGGCAGTGCGTTTACGGCAGGAAGAGAAACGGCAGCTGGAGGAGAGCAGTAAGGTGAAAGAGAGGAAGAGGAAGAGGGAGAAGTATGCAGAAAGGGTAAGTGAAGAATCGACTTCCTGTGCATTGGTGTTCAACAATAATTATATATATATATATATATATATATATATATATATATATATATATATATATATATATATATATATATATATAGAAAAAAAGAAAAAAAAATTATATATATATATATATATATATATATATATATATATATATAATTTTTTTTTTTTCTTTTTTTTTTTTTTTTTTCAATAAATGTCCTTGTAAAGAATATAGTTGTGCTCTAGATTTGTTTTGTTATTGTTAACTAAAACTAAAAAAATCAACAACTTAAATTAACCACTTAACACAAAACATAGAAATAAAACCTTGTTCAAAAATGTAAATATTATAAATGCATGTAAATTATAAAATATAGCATTGCTCATACTATTTTTTTTTTTTTTTTTTTTTTGCTTTTGCTTTAAAGATTTTCTAGAAGGTTCCTGATGTAGAAATCCATATACAAATTTTAACAAAATATCTTGTAGGTGAACATCAAGAAAATGTCCTAATCATCATTGTTTATCTGTCCTCTTTCCCTTCATCCCAATAATTTTAAAAAGAGAAAGGAGGATGACCCAGACACAAAGAGGAAGAAAGAAGGTGTGAATGTGGTCATCCCTTTTGTCCCGTCTGCAGACAACTCCAATCTGTCAGCAGATGGAGAAGACTCGTTCATCAGTGTGGACATGGACTCGGCCATGCCCAGCCCCTTCAGTGAGGTAAGAGTGTTTGTATGCACTTCCTGTACCGGATTGAACTGTGTGATCCTAATAATGTTTTACTGAATTGCAGTGGTCATGATTTTAGGAAGAGTTATTGTGCAGTGCTGGTCCTGTAATGACACTTCTTTAGCTGATGAGTCCACAAACTTTCCCAAAGAACGGAAGGTTTCTATAGAGCTGTTATGCCATTGTCAACACTCATCCTCTCATTTACAGGCCATATCGGTCTCACGCCACTCTTCTTCTGGTCCTGCTGTCTTTCCTTCGTGGTGCTGTCCCTCTGTCCCTGTCTCACCCCCAGAACTATGTGTCTCTGCAGATCTCGTTGAGCAGTGAGCTCCAGCCCAGCTCCATTCCCGCAGACGAAAGCAGCAGCGACATGTTGGTAATTGTGGATGAACCCATGTCTTCTGCTCCACAGTCCCGTGCCACCAACTCTCCCGCGTCCATCTGCGGCTCTGTGTCTGACACGATGAATGGTGGGTGTACCTGGTTTCATTCTTGTTACTTTTTTAATTGCATTCAGACGTGCATAGCTCACAGAAAGATTTCACGTATTTCATACATTAAGATATTTTGTTTTCAGCCTAAACGCCTACATTTGCTACAACTTCTTGCTTCTCCGGTCTTATACGTGTGTTCATCTGGGATTATTGCTTTACTGTTCAAATCCCTGAATACAGTTCAGCACAGATCTGGCTGCCTTCCTGTCGAGTGATGAGCAGTGCTAATAGACAGCCTCAGCATGCAACCTCATAATAATCCGAGGATTAGAGGAAAAATGGCAAACTCTGGAAATTTTAAAGAAATATAATGATGTGTTTGGCTGGCACATAATCTGAAATCATACTTTGAGGGTACACTACCAAGGTTGGGGTTGGACATTTTATTGAGGTTTCTGGAAGAAGTCATTTATGCTCACCAAGGCTGCATTTATTTGATCAAAAATACAGTACAAATGGTATTATTGTGAAATATCTTTACAATTTAAAATAACTGTTTTCCATTTTAATATATTCAAATGTCATTTATTCCTGTGATGGATCGTAACCCATTTCATCATGCGTGACTCTCTCTCAGGTGTCTCATCCCAAGATGTATCCAGTCCAGGCAGGGGAAGGTCCAGTCGGAGTCGAGGACGCCCCAAAGGCTCTGGAGGAGCCGGGAAGTCTTCTGTGAGAAAGGGAAGAGGACGGAAGTCCACCGCGGGCAGTGCTGCAGCCATGGCGGGGGCGATGGCAGGGGCGGCAGCGGCGTCTGCGGCTGCGTATGCCGCATACGGCTACAGTGTGTCCAAAGGTAACAGACTTGTCTTTGACTAACAGAACTCTTGGTGAATAGGTCCATAACATTCATCTATTCATCTATTGTTAATCAACCCTCTTCCAGGTATTCCAGCAGCTGGCTCCTTACAACCGGCTCTTATTCGGTCTTCAGCCACACCTGCCTTTGTTCCAGCTGGCACCTCCTCCCGTCAGGCTAAAGGAAGCGCTATGGCCACCAACTCACAGACTTTAGCACACGGCAGTTCACAAAGCAAACACAACGCCACTAAGAGAGCTAAAGGACCCAGCAACCACAGTGGGCGGTAGCAGCTTGGAAATGTTTTCTTTTTGTTCGTAGCATGGCCAGTACATTTTCAGTCCAAGGTTGATGATTCTCACGCTTATGATGTCAAGATGTTATTATACCGCAAGCCCTATTGTCACTGGGAAACCCGACCTGATGCACATCCAAATTTAGCATCCATTTCAGGGGCTGTTGAGCAGTATACGAGGAAGCACACTTCCATTGAGAATATGAAATTTAACCAATTGTTCCTTATGAACAGAAAATAGCCATTGCAATGGTTGACGAAAGAGTTTGTTATTCCAGTGAGAGCTCTTTTATTTTGTTTTCTGATGACCAAGTATGCAAAGGGCAGCGGGGCCAAATTAAGGAACCAAGATTCTTCCTCATCTTCTGGCTCTGATCATAAGATGTTAGGCATCATTATGAGCAGAGATTAATTGAAATGGTAAGGGGGGAGGAATGTTGGTTATTGAACACCCTCTGGAACAGTCTTTACCTTGAACACAAAGGAACAGACAAGACTGCTTTTGTAAGATTGCTCTTATTTTTGTAGAACAGACTTGTTGACATTTGTTCAGTATAAATAACGAATGGCCGCCTTTGTTTATTTGCTGCAAATTCAGATTTTGGCTTAAATACTAATATATATTTTCTCTTGGGAAGAATAAAATAAATCAAGTTTTTTTTTTGTAGTAAATGCAGTGGGAAAATGTCGGAAGTGAGTGCTGCTCAAAGACCGTCAAAGCTCAGATTGTGACTTAAAATATTTGGATGTGAAATGTATCATAGCTTAAGTTAAAGCCTGGTAATTTAATTTATGATGATCTGTGCTAGGTATAAATTGTATCAAAGTGGTTTTATTTTTTAATAACATGAAGAGTCCATAATTTTGTGGTATCTGTGACATATTGCTTTGGTTTTGAGGAATGCCATCTCTGGATTTATTTTGTCTTTAAAAGTGATGATAAATGTTCAATGTATGTAAATACTTAAAGGGTATCATTCTCCATTTTCCTGCAATTGCTTGTCTATTTTTATAGGTCAGTGTAAATACCTGGAGAAAAACCTAAATGGTCCTTTTACTAAATAAGAGAAAAACTAAATAAACATTGATTTGAAATTTTCCCTCTGGTATAATTTATTTCTGCTGAATCTTTAAAAAAAAAAAACTCTTGTTTTTGAAATGAGTTAAATCTTTTCACCTTAGCTATTTTGTTTTCACAAGTTCAAATATATTTCGAACATTAAACACAAAACACATTTAACATTCAGATTACAGGTTCTCTAAAGGTTTTAATGTGCAAAAGGAAAACAATTATAATGGCTTTACAGTATTCTGCTTCAGTGCAAATTAAAATGGAAGTGTATTGAGGTTTCATGCCCACATATTTCAAAAAAATAAAAAAGTGAACAGCTTTAAAACTGGACAAACTTTGGCAATACATTGTCACACAAACATGCCTTTGTACTACAGCACCATATGATTGGGTCAAAAGCACAAGACAACTGAAAACTGACAGTAACTGATATCATGCTATAGAATGACAACACTGACAGCCTAAAATACCACGTTCCCTTAATGCAGTACCTTAACTTTAGTATAGTAGGTTTTAACAGCTTGGTATAGGTAGAATGAAATATTTTAAGTCACTAAGATCACAAACACACCTCAAGGACGGCAACATGAACTTTGTTAGGACCTTAATGGTGTTTGGGCTAAATGTTGACTTATTTAATGTTTTACAGAAGATACAGGTGTCTAGCCTGCTAACAATATGGGTCTAATAATGGCGAGAACAGCTTTTTCAATGGAAAACAGGTGAGGGTCATCCACATCAGGGCAGCTGACTCTCATGAACTCCGCCAGGCGAAGCAGGTACTCGATGTTGTGGCCCGACTTCCCCTTGCACACGGCGATCTGAGCGGCAATTTCTTCTGTGCTGGCAGGCCCCAGGTAAATAGGGTTGTCAGGCGTGGCAATGTAAACCAAAGCCTGGACAGGTGACTGGTTTACACCCTGTGGGTAGAACTCTACGACCTGGGTCAGGTAGCCACCTCTTACGGCCTCCCTCACATTCAGGTACTTGAGAGACTCCTCTACCTGAGAGCCAGTCACTTCGAAGGCAACACCCCAGGTGCACGCCTGTGTATGAAAACAAGGTTAGACACATCTAGTGAGGGGAAGGAGTATTTAAAGTTTATAGTTCACCCAAATTTTTTTTTTTTTTTTTTTCACTCATGTTGTTCCAAACCCAAATTACTTTCTTCCAGCCGAAATAAAATGTCAGGCACAATTTACTTCCATTGCATCTATTTTTTTCTATACAATGGAAATGAATGGAGACTTGACAAGCTATCATTTAGCGCTCAGTTACACAGGTTTGGGAACAACGCAGGTTCGAGTGAAAAAAAAAAAAAAAACCATTACGTTGTTTCTATGAAAAGGGGAAGTTTGCACTTACGTCATCCTCCTCGATGAGCGTCACCACTCTTCCGGGCTGTCATGGAAATACGCAAAGGTCAATGAGAAACTTATATAACGTTACATATATATATAAATATATATTTTTTAAAATTGTCAATGATGTAACTCACCATTTCATCATCTCCACGATGAAAATTGTCTCCGTGCCAGAAGCGTCTCTTGTACCCCTTAATACAGCCGATCTTGCTCCTCTTGTACTTGAAGTCTGGTTTCCACACCAAACGAACCGTAACCGAAGATCCACAGGCTGGATTTTCCAGCGATGATGTCTTGAGGTTCATCTTTACAGGATGGTATGAGGATAGAAATGGTAGTAGTGTACACTTTGATGTAGCAGCTTGTTTTTCTAAATGAATGGACCCACAGGCTAACTGGCTAGCGTTAGCTTCCTCCGATCAAGCAGGAGAGGTATCGGTTGGCTCACGGCTATACCGCGGACGGTATCAAGAGCCCAACTGCTTAGCAGTTGTGATGGTAAAGTCACCCAAATCGCTTTTCTTTGCCTGGTGCATGCCGATTGCGTGCAGTTACCGCATTTTGCCTTAAAATTCCATTTTGGCCTCTTCGGCTCTTTCAAACTAGAATAAAACACAAAAAACTGTTGCTAGCTCACAGGCCAGCCCGCTGTTTACCACAAACCGCTACCCAAGCCAACACACGACACCTTAGCGTCAGAAGAATAGCCTTTAACTAGCCTTTCAACCGTTGCTTGCGAGACCCTAGACTACCCCTGCTCCGTCTCCTCCTCGGTGGATGATGAAATGTGGCTGCTTAGAGGCAGACTATATGCTACGGCGTTTGTGGGTGTATCTGACTTTGCTCAAAATTCTGTCCAATCACAGCGTAGATAGGGCGAGGCGTTCTATCTTCTATCAAATCAAAATCATCTCGCCTTCACTCTATAAGGGAATATCCTCTGATTGGCTCAAGAACCAGAAAAAAACACGAGATGTTCTTTAATTTCATAGGCGGACCAGACGTCAGTCAAAGAATAATCTTACGCTCATTCGTCAGATAATCTGTCGCTTAAAGTCTGTTCGGCTGATGCAACTTGAAACAAGCGTTTCAAGCGGCGATACTGGAACAGTACGTACTGTTAGTGTTGCATCAGGCTGTTATTTGACTCCGAAAACACTGCTGAATGCACAAACAAGGTACCAGATTAGACTTTTTATGAAGTCTTCATTGGAAGATATAATATTATATAGTAATTACATAATATCTGAGAAAATAATATAAAATCCAACCATTTATGTATGACGAATGCTGAAGTGCAACTCAGCATCTCGGAGCAATATAATTAATATAATATAATATAATGAATAAATCAAGATGCTATTACAAAGCATGGCCACGAATTCCATATTTATTTTAAATGCATTAATTTTGTCAAATATTAAATGGGTCATTCCTGCTATACAAGTGACTTTTATGCCTCAGTGATTTATTTACACATTTTCTCTGAAATAAGTCACATATTTATAAGAAATGGCTTAAATTGTATATTTAGGTCTTCTTTATCACTTAAAGAGATACAGGAGATAATATACATTATAAATACTTTTTTTGTATTTTACACACCCTTTATTGATATATGCATTCAGTTCTATTATGTCCTCAGTGTAACGTGATCAACTTCCACAAGATATAAACAATGAAATGATGAAAAATGAAATGATCAAAATGACCCCCCCCCCCCCCCCCCAAAAAAAAAAATGTTTTAATTATGTTATAGATTAGGCTAAAGGGAAGTCGTGGCCTAATGGTTAGAGAGTCGGACTCCCAATCGAAAGGTTGTGAGTTAGAGTCCCGGACCGGCAGGAATTGTGGGTGGGGGGAATGCATGTACAGTTCTCTCTCTCACCTTCAATACCACGACTTAGGTGCCCTTGAGCAAGGCATCGAACCCCCACTGCTCCCCGGGCACCACAGCATAAATGGCTGCCCACTGCTCCGGGTGTGTGTTCACAGTGTGTGTGTGTGTGTTCACTGCTCTGTGTGTGTGCACTTCGGATGGGTTAAATGCAGAGCACAACTTCTGAGTATGGGTCACCATACTTGGCTGAATGTCACGTCACTTTTAAACTGCCTCTAATCATACAAATAAATCATGTGATTTTTTTTTTTTATCACCGTGTCCCTGAAGTCATCTTCCACCCAGTTAGTACATATTTTCTTGCCTTCCAAGACCGACTGCAATTTAATTGAGACCATTTATAAGAAGTGATATCATTTATTTTTCCCACTGGAATTCAATTGTACAAAAGGAGTTAAGCTTCAACTCTCACTCCCAACTTTTGTTTTTAGTTTTTGAAATGCTATCTTGCTTGTCCCACCCTTAAAGTTCCACCCTGTTAGGCTATATTATGAAGAATGTTTGTCATATCAAACATTTTTTAAAACAACTGTGACATAGTTATAAAAGTTATTTTAATTTGTAGAAGGTTAACTAGCTGAATGTTGATCATTCAAAGAGCTATGGCCAATTTAGCTCAAAAATTTCCCCCTGTTAGATTCCATCCTGTTAGGTTAGGATGGAAATCCTAATAGAATAAATATTTTGTGTATATAGCAAATTTTATAAGATACTGTGCAGAACCCTTAAGCTCCCAGGTCACTGGTAGAGAACTCGAGCTTGGAGGTAAAAAAAAAAAAAAAAAAAGAACACCCACTATGAGAGGGGAAATATTTAAAATATTCAATACAATTAACACAGCATCCATTTTTTCCATCATAATTGTCATCATAATAATAACCACAGAAATGGCATCACTGCCCATTACTGTTCCTTCTTTTGATGGTTTTGTGATGGTTTGTTAATCTAGTTAATCCAAATGAATTATAACATCTTTATTTTTATTATGTCTGCCCTCTCTAATTTGTAATTCTATCTCTAGCCTTCTGAACATAGAATTGTTTTGCCACTATGATTGATTGTGATAAGGAACCACATAGCTATTTTGTGCCCCCCCCAAAGGAAATCAGGATTTATTATTATTATTATATTATTATTATTATTATTATTTTGGTATTGTTTTGAAACTATATTATATAGGTGCAGTTCCACACATTACAGATGGGAAACCATGCAGGACAATGACTGAATGCTTGTCCACTGTTAGATCCTGTTAACACTGGTGTTCCACCCTGTTATTCAGTCATTATTAAGTCATTTTAAATAATAATTTGACAGCAACGTTAAATGTTTGGCATACTTTTGTATTATTTTGTGAGGTAAGGACCACTAACATCATATATACAGTATGTTTTTTTTTTTTTTTGTATATTTATTTACTACCTTACTGGCAAAAATGGGCACAAGAAGTACCTGTTCTTTATAATTAGAATTCCATTAATCAATAATTGTTTTGTTATTGTTTTGAAAAAATAATAAGATGGCATAAGGGATTTATACTATCAAAGAAAAGCTCATTATTG
>NC_039287.1:8602084-8712887 GCF_003368295.1 Carassius auratus | reverse complement strand
TGCCCTGCGTTTTGGCGTGTATGCCCCATTATACTTATCTTGTTGATCGTTATAATAGCATACGTTTTCTGTAAAGATACGAATCAAAGCAACTCACCTGTTGAGTAAAACACAAGCAAGATCGGCATCTCTTTCTAGTTGAAGTTCCGCGTTTGTCCACGACACTGTTGTCATGTGGTTTCTACGTCAGTAAAGGCGGTAACAAAGGGTAACTAACGTCATTGACAGGCGACTGCACTGCCCCGTGTCACTGTTTAGAATGGGAATTTTCTCATGATTTACCAGTAGTTGAAAACATTAGAGATATTGTTAGTAAACATATAAACGCCTCAGTTCAAATGGCAGTGTGATCCTCCCTTCCTCTTTACTTCTAGTTTTAACATGAAATAAACATGAATGAACATCTCATGCCTCATGTAATCATTTAGTCAGTGTTTCAACCTTGGAAAGACAGCAATAAAACAACTTGTAAACGAAATGTCATATAGCATATAAAAAAATTACGTAGCATTTCATTTACCTCAGGCAAGTTATCAGTGTCCACAGCTCATAAGTGCGCTATAAATGAAGTCAAGATAAGAGCATTTTGCAAAGTGTTAGAATATATAATCATTATATTTTTCTTTACCTGTTAGTGATGTCTTAATTATTTAATGTTTAAATAAATCTGTTATTAAACAAGTTATGAGAGGCACTGTGCAAATTAAATATTTTAACAAAAAGTAGATTTTTTATAATTTAGAAGTTACTTTAAAAACTACATTATTTGCATTTTACATGATTGCATACTTTTTTCTGTTTTTTTTTTAAGTTGAGCGTTGCTTGTTATATTAAAAAAATTAATAGTATTACATTTTAGTTTGGGTTCTGTGGTTAACTGTAACATTATAGTAGGCCTAATGTGAAAGAGCTCACTAAAGTTTAGAGCATACATCGAAGTAGATTTTTATGTAGATTTTTTTATTAAGAAATTTTGATTATAACTGAATTTGTTTAAAGAAAGAGCAATTTGTTCAATAAACCACTGTTTAATAAGAAAAAAAACTGTACCGAACTGTGACATCAAAACCAAGGTACGTACCGAACCGTCAGGTTTATGTACCTTTACACCATATTATTCAGTGATGTGACCAGATAACTTAATCGTCAAAGTCATATGATGTCTATGTTTAAATTCTGTCTTTATATGCTTTATATTTCCATGTGTTCAAGTTGAACCTGAATAGATAATTAAACCAGGAGATGGACTTTTTTAGGCCCTTGACACATGCTCTGTTGTTAATAAATGTGATGGAACAGCAACTGTGGCCTTTTTAATATTACTTTTTAATTTTTTGATATTAAAATTACAGGAACAAGCTGTATTTTAATTGCTGAAAATTTAATGTATTTTACAATATGGTAATTTATGTTTTTTCACAATTCTTTTTCTGGCTCCTCAGCTTCCTGAATATTTCTTTTTTCAGAAAATTGCCGTCCGGGTTTTCTATTATTTGAATATATATTATTTTAAGTTTTATTTATTTTTAACAGTGCAACTGCCAAAAACTCAGTTTAACATTACTTAAAGGAACACTACACTTTTTTTGAAAATAGGCTGATTTTCCAACTCCCCTAGAGTTAGACAGTTGTTTTTACCATTTTTTTAATCCATTCAGCCGATCTCAGGGTCTGGATGTAGCACTTTTAGCTTAGCTTAGTATAGATCATTGAATCTGATTGGACCATTAGCATCTCGCTTTATAAATCACCATAGAGTTTCTATATTTTTCCTATTCAAAGCTTTACTCCTCTGTAGTTACATTGTTTACTAAGACTGATGGAAAAAATGAAAAGTTGTGATTTTCTAGGCTGATATGGCTAGAATCTATACTCTCATTCCAACGTAATCAAGTAACTTTGATTCCCTACCATGGGTGCAACTGGCGTAGTGATATTACGCAGCGCCTGAAAATAGTCCCCATTAACTCTGCTATTGCTGCAACTACACAAACTAGCTAGGGACTATTTTAAGGAGCTGCGTAATATCACTGGAAAATTAGCCTATTTTCAAAAAAAGCGGATTGTTCCTTTAACATCACGTCACTCTTGGTTTAGTCACAGTGTTATGCTTAATGACAAGAAAGCTTGGTTTGTAGCAGGTTGTTGGCATCTAGAGAGAATAAAAAAAAAAAAAACATCATTAAATATCCCACCAAGCTTATGGAATTAACATAAAAACCACCCAAGAGAGCATAGCTAGCCATCAGAGAGTCTCTAAGCATTTGATCGTGTAACACTGAGTCTCATTACCTGTGATTTAATCATGTCATATCATTCCCCACTTACCAGTATGCTCACAGGTATTGATGGACCTCTTGAAAAGCCCCGTCTTAGCCGCAGTGCAAGGCTGCTGTCTTAATGAATTGGGCTGTTTTCATCTGCTCATTGAGTGTTTGATGTGTAAGGGCTTCTGTCTGTGTGGTTAACTTTGGTTGCCACGGTAATCAGGCCCTTTGTTGGGCTGTTTTGTTTGCTTGTCTCAGCTTTGATTGAGATCATTAGCAGTGAAGGGAGGACAGTCAAACCTCTTCAGAGTTTACATCTGCAGCTGTACAGTTGTGACATACCCCTCCCTTCTCTTTACACACACACTCACAAATACAACACTGCTCCCATCACAGCATTTTTGTTGAAGTGTAATTAGTGGTGCTTGCAAGCATCACTATACCATTGCTCATACTTAAGGTGAGAGATTTGATCAAACTCCTTACCCTAAATAGTAAACTTCAGTGTGTAACTATTCCTTCAATCATGCTGCTTGTTGTGTAATGTTACTTTCCTAATCGGTCAGACAGAATTTTCAGCTACAAAGTGATGAAACAGACAAGCAAATCCTATTGGCTCACATTGAAATAGGGAGAGGAGTTGTGTATTTATGGTCTAATCTTAATGTACAGCTTTAAGATAGCTTTCTAAGTAAGGGATTTTTATGCTTTGCATTTTGTTTGGCAACTTTGACCTGGCCAGTCGTATGAGCGGCTGGTGGTACTACCAGATAGGGAGCGTTTTTGGCAAGTCTATTCAGATACAATTTTATTATTGTTACTGCTAGTAGTGCAACAGAAGGAACACATTTTGGACAGTTGCAGCTTGTCCTTTGACTAAGTGCCACTAGATAGTTTAATATATAATATTAATAATTGTCATCAACATCCATAGGCTTTCTACTCTTGAGCATTGTATTTTGTTTTCGTTGACGTCTTGTGCCTTGGCCTGAATGACTTCAAAATGATACCTTCATTAGAAGATGACGTAAAGATGACATTTTTCTATTGCAAGATAAGGGGAAGAGATGATTTTTAAATAATCTTGTCCCCTGCTTTACTTTGTGAAGACAATACTGAAGTTGTAGAGTGCAATAAGAAACCTTCATGGGTCTTTATATTTTCTATGTTTGTGTTTTAAGAAATGTTCAAGATAAATGGGCCTTTCACCCTTGGGCCTAAGAACTAATTCTGTTTCAATAACTAACAAACTCTTCCTCCGTTTGACTGTGCACCGTATAATAGTTCTGAAAGCATGACGTTATCTCATGACTGTGTGTATTAAAATGAACTGTTACTGTGATCAATTGACGTAGGGATTAACTTATTTTGACCTCTTTACTTAGAATGTAAACCCAGTGGTCCAGCCATTCACAAAGTATTATCGAGCACCTCAGTGAGGTCACTACTAAACGCTTCCTTGGCATTGCAGCTATCCTGCTCTCAATGACGCAAGGGTTGAAGAAATGCCTAGATCGGAGTTATAAAAAATGCAAATGGTACTGGAGATCACCGGAATACATGGTGTGAGGACGTCAATGATATGATTAGAAAAGGAAAGGAAAGCTTACACCCCCCTGCGTCAAGCAAATCAGCCTGTTTAGGAGTATTGATCTAGACTTTTATTCCATCCATGTGTTGGTTACTTCGCTGCCTTTTGCCTCTTAAGCGTCTCTTTGAATGCTGTCATCAGGCTGTTCTTTTATTTAATAAACACCTGCTTCTGCATTGACCCTGTTTTAGAATCTCAGTGGGCCTTTTTGTGGACTCTACCTATTTATTTAATGCTTTACTCTAGACTCTAATACTGAACTTGGTGTTATTGAAATAGTGATGCTGTTCAGCTACACCATCAGTCTTAACATGGTTTCAAACTACTTTTATTTAAAAATGTATGTCTGTTTTAAACGTTTTCCCTTAATCTGGTGCTTCAGATGTTGTTTGTCCTTTCTTGTTTCTCCCAGACAAACCTCCCCATCTTCAAGCTGAAGGAGTCACGTGTTCGGAGGAGATACAGCGACTTTGAGTGGTTGAGAGGAGAGCTGGAGAGAGAAAGCAAGGTGAAAGATTGGCGAAGGCTAGATTATGAATAAAAGAATAGTGTTGATTTGGTTGGAACATGATGTACAAATGTTCAGGGTGAGGGATTGTATCATCCTTCTGTGCTCTTGTAAGAGTCCATTTCAACTAGAAACATTTGTTAGCAAAGCTTTTTCAATCATTGGATTGGATAGGTTCTGTAGTTAAAGTAATCACATTTGAAGTGATTGTTAGAGACCTGTGATTGCATTCTTAGATGTATGTAACTTGAATGAAGTTTTTGTATTTCAAATAGGTGGTGGTTCCTCCTCTTCCTGGAAAGGCTCTGTTCAGGCAGCTCCCTTTCCGTGGGGATGATGGTATTTTTGACGACTCTTTTATCGAAGAACGGCGGCAAGGCCTAGAACAGTTCCTCAACAAGTAAGTTACAAGTTCCTCCAGACCATGCATTTATGTTCACCAAGAACACATGAGGACAAAATTCCAAAATGTAACAATTAACAGGGATCCCTTCCAAATAAAGTATATTTTTGTTCAGATTATTTTAAACTGAACTCAGTTTGCACAAGGTTCCAGGTGTATATTTTATCAGTTCATACATTGCTTGGCTGTCAAACACATTACTTTTTTTTTTTTTATAGTGTGCTTCAATTATTGGCACCCCTGCAAATTCTTAGGAGTGAAAGTGTAACCAAGTATATTTCCATTCATGCTAGACATTTTTAATGTTATCTGAGTGATTAGAAATACTAAAGTGTAAGCCATGAAAGAAAACTGGCCAAAGGTGCATGCACATTTGAGAAACAAAATGTTTTAGTGATGTTACTAATAATAAAAAAATGTTATTTGTAAATATTTTGATTGACAAGACATGGGGGACACAGAAAAGGTGGTGAACTAATGGAGGAAACCGTATGTACCCATTATGCACTGTGAAAAATAACTTTTTCCTAGTGATTTTATTCTCAAGTGTGGATATGACAAGATTTACATTGTCGTCTACTGCGTGTCCTTGCTTTTAACTTATTTAAGCCTCGGCACATCTGAACTGTTTTTTTATATGGAACACTGAAGCGGTTATCATGATAATGAAATACAAGAGTTTTTAGGTTAAGGTACTTCAATAAAAAGAAAAACAGACACTTGCCAGCCTTTGTGTCATCTGATGTCTTCCCTCACACTTTTTTCCTTGTCTCATAATTACCTACAGAATGATCGAAACTGATGAGAGGCCGCAAGTGCACCAGCTTTACTTTTTACATTTTGTTTTATTTTTGATGTGTAATTTATGATAATTGCGAGTGAAATTACATGCGTGCATACCTTTTCCCTACAAGATGTTGTGTGCTCTCTTGCTTATTTTTGATCCGAGGTGCTGTTCCCCCCGCCGACTGAGACAATAAAAGTTACAGTTCGATTGTAATTATTTGCTGTGATTGCAGACTTTGCCATTATCTTTGTTTCATGTGCAAATGCGCCAGCTCTACCTGTTTGAATTTTAATGCGAGACGAACAGCTGTAAATTAGGTTTGAAGAAAGAAAGGATATGGAGGTAATTAAGATGGGATTTTTTTCTTTTACCCAAAATTCCTGAATTAAATGTCATTGTTTGCTACTAATAGCATCTGGAGAAGGGGGATGCATTCCCATCATACATCTAGACTATGTGTGAGTAGATTTGTGCATATCCTTGTCCCAAATCTGAAAATCATCCTCCATCATCTTGACTTGTAACATCGTGAGCATCGTGTAATTTTAGAGGTGTAAGGGTCCTTTTTCTTCCAGTGGAAACTGGAATAGATTGAATGGTAAAATAATGAGTTTAATTAGCATGATGGCTCATTCTACTGTTTTTAAAGATATGCGTAATTAAATTTCGATAATATCGCTCTGAAATTCAAACTGGATGATTTATGATCTGAAGAAGAATGCTGCAAAATGTCACAGCCTCCTAATAATGTCTAAGAGTTATATCTTGATTGGGGTCAAGTTGATTCCGCCTCCTCTCTCTCTATCTCTCGTGCACTCGCTTTACAGTGTGTATACTTGCTTAAAAAATTTTTTGGTGGCTAATATCCAATTTTTGGTCTGATTTTTCCAGAGTGGCTGGTCATCCATTGGCCCAAAATGAGCGCTGCCTTCACATCTTCCTACAGGAGGAATCGATGGATAAAAACTACACCCCTTCCAAAAATTAGACAAGCCTGAACCGGTCTGGACTCTTACACGCACAAACACAAAAACATGGCCCACAAGCAATAAGAAATGTTTAAATCATTCTTAACTGGAACAGAATCTTAGCATGAACCACAGGATGTCTAAAACTTTTATGAAATGATTGAAAACGTTCTCTACAATTAGTCATTGTGCCACTTCACTTCTCCAAAAGATTTCTCTTTAAAGAGTGTTTCGGTCTTTTTGCTCTGATTTATAAATCCCTAATGTTAATATTACCACTTTAAGTCAGATCAAATAAGTTCTTGTGTATATCGATGTTGTCAACATTTATTTATGGTAGTCTTGTCTCAGAGCACCACTAACTTCGATTAGTATAAGATCAAACGAAACGAACCAAATAACTATATCACAATTATGCAAGCACTGTATCACACACATTGGCTTTCCTGTGTTATTGTTACTGCCTACCTGTGTTGCTTTTAGCGCTGAAAAACACGTACAGCAGCTCACCCTGCAGGATGCACTTAATTGGGAACCTCCTTTATACGTGATGGTTGATCGTGTGCCGTGTGTCCCACTTAGCTGCAGACAAGCCTGTTTTTACTGTGTAATGGCGCTACACAGAAAGAGAAAGTGCTGCCTACAATGCATGTTTCCAGATTTGTATACTGCTGTGCCATTGTTTTGTTTATGAGAATTTTTCAATAAAACGGATCAAATACACACATGAATGATGTGGTTTGCAAAACTAAAGCACCTATGTTTGCTTCCTCTAAAATATCTTTTAAGAGATAGACAATTTGGTCTGCCTTTAAAGATTTTTCTCTTCAACTGTCAGGAGTTTGTATAAAGTAAGTCATCATGGGGTTTTCTATGATATGTGATTCATATAAATCATATAAAATCATATTGGCAACAGCTTTTGGATATATGAAAATCCATTTGTTTCAGTAACGTTTTTTTTTTTTTGATAAATAGCATGCACCTGAACAAAAAAACTGAAAACCATAGAAAGACTTTTATTTAAGATTATTTCAGAGGAAATAACTTGTGTTAACTGGAGGAAAAGTATTAGTATTCTGTGTGCAGGATATATTAAAATAAATGTTTTCTCATTTTAGCATTACACAATGAAAATAATTATACTATGTATTCATCCACAGAACATGGACATTTGTCAGTATTTTACACAAACAATATTAAAAACTGCATAAATTCATTTAGTTATTTGCTATATGCTTTATTCGAGTTTTTTTAAAAATGCACACAGATAACTGTAAATTGGGGTGATTCCATTTACTGATAAACCGATATCTAAATGGAATGCATTGATTTTTTTTTTTAGACTGAGGCAGGTGGCTTTGAAAAGGAGAATGGTATTAAGAATGGTTACTCAGAATAGAAAAGGAGTGGAGGAAAGAATGGAAGGTCATAGGACCCTGAAGGCTCAGATACAGACAAGGAATCTCAAAGAACACTTGCAATACTAGGTTCTGAAGGTCAGTTCCTCCTCAAATGTCTTTTAAAAACAGTAGAGTAGAATAAACTTTTTTCATTGTAATGAATCATGGCTAGTTATTTCAGTATGTGTGTGCCTCTGTGTGTGTATGTATGTAATATATAAAATATTTTAGGGTCAAAGTTGATTCATCGATTTACGAAAATGGTTTACAATAACTGGTTATTCAAATAAGGGTCATTTGTTTTGCGTGGGTATTAATAGTGTAGTTTACTGAAACCAGATGACCTGAAGTAAAGCGATAAACACTGCATTTATACTTTTTGGAAGTGTGTGTATTTGACTATATAACAGATGCAGTATATATAACCAAGTGTATGCTATTGTGAAACAGGTGTTTTTGTACTGTTTCTAATTGCTGTACAAGACACTGTAAGGTAAAGAGAAGGGCACAGCCGCTTGGCTCATGCAACCTTGGAGTTCACTCCACGTCAAAGCAGCCCATTAAAAAAGAACTGGGATTAAATGGATTGAAAGCTGTCATTGCAATCATGTTTCTTTCCATTGAATCCTCTCTATCAAAAAAATGAAGATAAAAAATGCAATTTGGGCAAAGCCCTTGATTTGTGAAAGAGTGCTTAAACCCGAGCTGTGCAAAGCACAGCAGCTTCATTCAAGGTCTAGGGTATTGTATTGGCAATGGTTTAATATGCACTTATGTGTCCCCGTTTAATACCCCGTTTAGGGTACAATGGACCTTTCGCTGCTTGTAGAAGGAAGAGTTAGAGACCCAAAAAGCAGGAGACAAAAATTTGAGTCGTATAAGGACCAGGCGATCAATATTCAATATTTATTCTAATATCTTAGAACAACTTTCACAAAAATTATCACTGTACAACGAGAAATTTATTTACAGACTACAAAACCAAATCCAAGTGCTGATCGTGTCTCTTTTCCAGGGTTAGTAGATAGTCAAACAAAGGCTTCAGACGGTGACCTCTGACATGGGCCACGTATTGAGCAGAAACCGCTTTTTAAACATCAATAAAATGACTTTTTCAAATTAGGCGCACCGAAAACTCACAATGCCGAAAGAACTGTATCCAGAGGATTTCAAATGCCCTGCCCAAATTTCCTGTTAAGGTCACAGGGTGTGGGTGCTGTGGCTTTCCAGTCACCTCCATAGGTAATATGTGATGCATCAAGTCAGTAATGATCAGTCTTGCTCCCTCTCTGCAGAACTTTTCATTGTACATTTCAAGTAAACCTGATGAGCTGGTTCAAGTGTTTTGATTAAAGTTGGAGCTTCTGCTAGAAATTTAAACAGGAATGAACTTGCTCTGCAGTTCTGACTCATGGGCCTTTGGTTTTCAGCACTGTGTCAAAGGGACAGCGAACTACTTCCTTGCAACATACCTCAGTTTCTTTTTTCCTTTTTTGGTTTCCTTCAAAGTTCTTGTGGACAAATGAATGATTATCTTGCTGAAATCAAAACAGCATTGGTCATAAAGGTATTGGTCAAATGGACACAAAACATCCCGTTTCGAAATGAATGATTGTACATAACCTCACGGACACTCCATTCAAATATATGACTACAAACTAATAATTTTGTGTTTAAATCTTGACAGAACAAGAACAGATTAAGCTTGTTAAATTACTTCCATAAACGAACTTAAATAGATTAAAAGTAAATCAATTTAAAAAAAGTATTGGTTAAACGTTCATTTTTCTTTCTAAGCAGTAAGCTCAACTTTTAGAGATTCAGTCTTGTTTGTGTTTCCCTGTGTAATAACATCTTAACATTGGTAGAGCTTTATTCTCCAAACAAGTGCGTGAAGTATCACATTAGGGTATCTGGTATCATCCACAGCGTCCCAGCGTCCAATGCGAATGCCAAGGCCAAAGATACATTTTGTTGTTTCTTTTCCCTCTCTCAGTAGCTCATATATCACTGGATTTGTACATGTCGGACAGCAGTCGTGTGATGGGCACGTTTCCGATGGTCTTTTTGAAGAACACCTCTTCAATGGTGGATGAACCAACTGATCGTAGAGCAGGCAAGAGCAACAGCAGTTTCCCAAAGCGACATGGCTGAGTGGGGTACCTGAAACGCAACCATTCGTTTTTTAAATAGGCCTACTCAAAATGAAGCAGAATTCAGAAGTGTTCTCAGTTTGTCATTGCTCTTATAATTATTTCACAATAATTATTTCATGAACTTTTTAAAGATAATTTTTCAGGAAGTGTTAGTTGTACCTGGTGTGGATGTAGCTGTTTAGAGTCATCTGGGCTTCGTCCTGAAGGGCGGCAATGGCACTTGCATTGCGAAAGCTCCTCAATTCCGATCCACTGTGTGTTGGAACTGCAAGAACGGAAAAACGAAGGTTTGTTCACCTACTGTTTGGCCAGCAAAGAAAGTTTCTATAATTATTATTAACAATAATATTTCGCTTTAATATTTAGTATTTTATGTGATCGAGCCCCACCTGCTTTAAAGGTGACGATGCACTTAAGGCACGCGAACTCGGTAGCGTCCAGTCTTAACTGTCTGAAGCGCGTCACGACCTCCTGCAGCGCCTGGATCTCTGCGATGATTTTGTTTAGCCTCTGGGAATCTGTGTTCTCGGTGTTCATTCCTAATTCGCGAGAACACGCAAAATATTACTCTTGTATGCATATAACATTGGAAGTAGTAGTATTTTTACAGTACATAAACGTGACGTAAAATCTTGCGTAAATCTTAGGAGCTGGCTAAATGTTGTATGGTCTACCTGAAACGGCTAGGAGAGTGCTGGAGTCAACTGGAATGGCCCACTGCGCTATGCCCAGCACGAACAGTTCCCTCCAGGCGTCTTCTAAAAGGATCAACTGCAAATAAATCAAAAAATAATAACCTGCATTTGGGTTTGGTTTTACACTTGATGGCATAATGCATACTTAATCTGTGTAAAATGAAACCTTGGCAAATAATAAGTGAAGATATTAAAACATTTGTTTACCTGGTCCGGTAGAGGCAGTGTGGAGAAGGCCGGAACACTCTTGGCCCATTTAATGCTCATGAAGAGCAGGCGCGCGGCTGATTCGCACACAGACTCGGTCGCCACTTCATACAGGTACATGGGAGTGCCGCTAACTTCATGAGGATACTACAAAAAAGATTACATCATCACAGAATATAAGCGAGGTGTTATGCATTATTCAGTTATGAGTTGAATTTTAAGTTCGTAATAAAATTCTTATTAATTGATAAAACATTAAAACGTTAAACTGTACATTGTTGAAAAGGAACACTTTTAGCCTACCTTCGGTGTGGGTTGGGCGAGTCCCACAATGGCCTGTCGCTCCGGTGTGCTTGTGACCGTGTTTAACTCCAGATTGTGAGGCTCCAGCTGGGTGACTGTAGTGAAAAACGGCGGCCCCGGGATAGACGTGGATGGGAAATGGGTCGACGAACCGTTCACCTCTTTATGCCCTCGGAAATACAGTGCCACCTGCTTTCGAATGGTTGAAGTCCTCGGTCCTCTCTCGTGCTGCACAGCTGTAACGATCAGTGACATGAGAAATGAGCGTTCCCATGATACCAAGCAGAAATCGTTTAAAAAATAGTTAAGGAGCCTGCAAAGTAATGCATTTGTTTTTGTTAGATTTATAATAATAATAAAAAAAAAGTTTAGAGCATTTTCTATAGCATGATTTAATGAAGTTATTAATTATTTTACTTGCACATTTAAGACACAAAACACACATCTTGATCATTAGGCTAATATTTCTTTTCTACAAATCTTGAATATAAATTACGTAAATTAGTATTACCACATTCGACATTTTTCATAAAAAGTTTAGTTCAAAGACTGACGTGTTGATACATGCCCCCCCCCCCCCCCAAAAAAAAAATCATATATATATAGCTATATATATATATATATATATATATATATATATATATATATATATATATATATATATATATATATATATACATATATATATATATATATATTTTTTTTTTTATTATTTTTTTTTATTATTATTATTTTTTTAAGGGGTTTTACGGATTTAAAAAAACTTTTTTTTCTGCATCTGTCAACGTGGATTACAGGCATCATAAAGGCTAGAGACAAAATCATTTTCTGTTCTCTAAAATTTATCGAAGTATATAAAGAAAACGTCAACTGTATTTGCTAGCACTTACCATCTTTATTCATATTCACGTCTAGACACTTTTTCAAGCGACAGGCGCGACACTGATTTCTGTGCGTCTTGTCTACTGGACAGCCGCCCTGAGGAAAAAAGGAGGAAAGAATAAGGGAATACAGTAAGATTCGTTTAGCAGTAATGGCAGACAAACAACCTCTTCTACTATGCTCCGCTGGTCTCCACTCCACAGGTATGTGGGAATGGCAGAGTAATGACGGCTATTGACTCGCTCCCCCGCCGCACGGCCAATAGTCTCATTCCCGCCTACCGCTCTCCAAATCCACCCATTCCTGCCGGTGCGTTAGATTGGATTACACCTGTTACACTAGACGGGGCAAAGGGCCCTCAAAGGCGCGGGAGGGGGCTCACTTCTGGGATAATCTTTCAATTATGAAAATCACTAGAGGTGTAATCTAGTCCTTAGACGCGGTTGCTTAGATCAAATTAGCTGACGCTGTTATGGTTCAAACACAACGCTGTAATTGATTAGTGTAGCTCACCTGTGTGCCAGATTTGCACACATACGTTCGGTTTCTCCTTATGCTCCTCTTGAAAAACCCCGAGCAGCCATCACACGCATAAACACCGTAGTGTTTTCCAGAACTTCGGTCTCCACACACTTTACATGGAATGTCCAGAATCCGACCTAACAGAGATGGAAAATAAAACACTTATTCAAGGGGGGAAAAGCAACCCTATTGGAGACTTTGTCTATTGAAAACATTGACACGTTTTGTAAAATCTGAATATTTATAAGGTTTTGTAGGTTTAAAAAAAGAATAATACTATAATATAATAGTTTTTCACTTTAACTGGACAAAATGTTTTCGAAAGCCCAGTCCACACCCTCTTTGGGGTTTTTTCCAAAGGGTGGGAGCTGATTATCCTAATTAAGGCTTGAACACCCGAGAGGACGTCCGAACAAAAAGTTGGGGGTCTTAAAAGTACATAGTGTATTAGTTTAACAAATTGGAGCCTACATAGGCTGCGTTTAATTAAATGTATGTTTAAAATTTAGAAAAAGCTCATATTTCCACCTGGCCATAAATAGACACTAGCGAACAAAAATTAGGATTAGGATGTAACCATAGCAACAAAAGGCTTCTCTTGCGCATTCGTTCAGGTTCAGTAAAGTGCGCTTTACCAAGAAAACAAAAGTGGGCTATACTTTTATTATTCGTCACTTTATGTTAGATTTACTTAGACAAGTGTGTAACGCAAAAATAAACAAATAAATAAATATAAAGTATAACTTTTTGGTTAGTTTTGATTTTCTGTGATAAGTTCCCAAAATAAAAAAATTCATCCGACTGCACCAGGTGATTTTCTACATACATTTTCTGAACATCATTGTATAATTTGCACATTTGACCTAATAATCGTGCTAAATATTATGATAAAGGATGCACTTTTAATGAGTCTGTAGGAATGTGTAGACTAAATCCACAGGCCTAAATTGAGGTCGCGTTGGTGGGAAGCGTCATATCGCAGGACCCATAAAACAATGTTCAGTTGATGCGCACAATGGCGACATTAGGGAGAGTGTTAACTTAATGATTTCCCCATTGAGCCTCGTCTGACTGGCCTGGTCTCGACAAGCTGCCAACCCCGCTTCATAATGAAGCTCGACAACTGCTTTCTTCGCGCCGTCTATAGGCTCGCGGATTAGGGAGTGACACGGGAGAGAATAATGCGCACCAGCGCGTTTCAGCGACTCAAATGAAGTGTATGCAAATGAACTTGGAGTAAATGAAAATTGTGATTTTTCTTGTGTGCAGAACACTTTTTTTCCTGTATTTAAGTCTGTCAATAGAGGTATATTTGCATGTATATGGGGGAGTCGTTCAGAGAAACGGCTATGTAATTACACTGACATATGTCCACCTGCTCATTGATTTTCCAGTGACCCGTCAAAAAGGGTAGCATGGGAATTCGGATATAGACCGGTAACGACGGAGAAGGAAAACGACTTCATGCACTCTGACTTCTTAAAACAAGAAAAGAAAGAGAGAAAAAAAACGATGTTGCTTTTTAATGTAAAAACAAATTTCTGTATGTGCATGTCAGATGTTCCTCGTCCTTTCAGAAGTTAGAACTATATTTTAATACACGTTTTTTTTGGTGATCACTTATAACGGAAAAGTGACTGAAGATTTTCTTGTGTGTGTGTATCTTATTTTAAAATTTAAGAACAGTGCGAGACTCAAGTAAAAGTCTCGACAACAATGTAGATTAATTGAATATTTCATATGCTTGTATTTTGCATGAATGAAAGACAACACTTCTCTTGTGATGGAGACAACTTGTTCCTTTTGTCTCCGAGTCGTTTTGAAACTTGAGAATTGCTCCACAATTAGGCTACACTTTTTTTCCAGATTATAAAGAGCTTGAAGCTAGAACGACTGCATTTTAATTTCATTTTTTATGTCTGTTTAAGATGACTAAACCCATCAAACCAGACGGTTTTTTTGGCGAGGAAGTAGAAGTCCTACTGTCCTTCATCCAGTCAGCTGGTACTGGTACGTTGGTAAGAAAATATGAATTGAAGGCGGACTTGTTTTAAAGAAAGGGACACGTCTTTAACTTTCCCTAGTTGGGGGTCCCAGTCTGTCTCATTGTGCGCTGTAATTGTTTAAAGACATATGGTATATTTCATTAATCAGCATCAACCCTGGAACCTGCTGCACTGGATTACGTGCAGATGTGTGAAACTCTGAATTTAATGGGCCTTCGACCACCCAAACGGTGGCACGATATCACCCATGTAAAACATAAATATTTGTATTTATAATACTCTTGTGAATTCTTTATCACCTGGGATCCCTAGCCCCATTTTGCACACAAAATAATTTTATGTATCAAATACGTGTGAAGTGTCAGAAAGATTTGGAGTAGGCATTCAAAATAATCAACGAAAAGTTTAGGCCTCAACGAAATTGTTTCACTTGCTCACCAGTGCTAAATAAATTACTCCTTACAAATGTCATATTCATACAAATTACTCATAAAATACTTGGATAGATTTAAAAAAGGTGTTAAATCTAAAATATGTTCAGTTTTGTTATTTAGAAATCATTACTTGTGTGCTTTAAAAAGTGTGATTGGGTTACCTTATTTTCTTTGTCTTTCACTAGAATTAATTGTATTGCCCTTTTCACTTTTACCTAAACTTTGAAATACCTTTAACCCTATTTGTTTTTTCGATTTCATTGCAGCTTAATGTAAAAAGTCAAAGAGAGGTACACATTTATTTATTTATTTATTTATTTTTACCACCAAACGCATAATACAGGCAAATCACTCACTATTTCATATTTCAATAAATGTTTCCAGTTAGACAATTTTGTTTATTTTATGTCCAAAATAAATTTTAACTGTAATACAATAAATGGACAGAAAACATTTATTATAGATGAATTTCAGGGCACTTGCATTCCTGATACCTTGAAATTAACTGAAAGTCAAAATAGACAGGAGCAGCCTAATAAGGAAAACTTAGCAGATCTGCTTTGATGACATTAAGTTTACGCAAAGCTTAGGGCCACATTATTATATTTTAAAACTGTACAGGCTAGTACAATATAATAAGTGTTTTTATTTTTAGAATTTCAGCACGCACAACTTACGCTCAACAAAGCGTAATGGGGAAATGAGGCTGTCAAAACATTCTCAGCATCACTAAACACAAACTTGTCTCAGTTTTTTTGGGCTCATTCATTTATTTATTTTCTTACATTTTCACATCTAAGATGTATACAAATAATAATTTATAGTGTGTTTTGCCTGCTTCGAGATCATCTTGTTTGTATCTGGCAGTCGTGCTATAATTCTAAGATATAGGCAACAATTTGACAGCATGTAAACATTTCGATTTGCGTTTGACAGCTATGGAGTTTACGCGATTATGGGTCATCTTAACCCATAAGCAATTATTTTGCTTTTACTTATTTAGTAAACAAAAAGAGACATTTTGCATTTTTGCTTCGCTATCACGCTATTTCTAACAACACACAAAACTCGAAAGTAAAGAAAGACTATCTACTCACTGGATTTGACATTTAAAATATCCAGACAACCACTTGTTGAACCGGCAGGCTTGCTCATGTTGAAGACCTCTGCTCCAAGAAAACTGCGTTGAAAAGTTACACTTCTCAGGCCCAGTGGAGTCTTAACACTTTTGACTTGGTTTTAAAAATTACAGGCATAAATTTAACATCCGATTCGCGGTGGACAAACAGGATCCTCTTCTTTCTGATGGAGTTTTCTTTGATTGTGTCCAAGTCGTTCCTCTTGTTTTTCAGCAAATAGAATCCAGATATCGTCTGACTGTTGATAGATGCGAAGGATGCAGCCCCACAGACAATATGCCCAAACCGGTCCCTGGTCTCTCAGCGCCACGGAAACTTGGTGCAACTAATGGAGAAACACGGGCTTACGCCAGCACTGTAGCCTACTGCTCAAAACCAGCTTAAAAAGTACAACATGAGCTGGGAAATGCGTCCAAGCCAGGAGCCTTGGTGAGTGACTTTGTGATGTGTACCGTCAGATTAAAGGTTTGGTAATATGTATGAGATGTATTAGAATGGGAGGGCGGGAAAGAGGGAGGGTGGGAGGAGAGCCCAACTTCCTTTTACCACTTAGCTTTTCCCTGCCTTCTGCTTCAACTCCTGCTCGCGCATATGACGTCACGGGGAAGAATGAAGTGATATTCCATTCACAGTGAGTCAGACACTGTCAGAGGCCAATGGTGCGCTCTATAGGAATTGATTGGGATCAGCAAGGCTGTTTAAATGACCGAATCAAACGTTCGCCACTGATTAGGAACACATTTCCATCCTCAGAGAGTTCAGTGACTTAACTGCTCCCAGACTGAAGTAAACAGTTTAAAGCACTCTATTTAAAGAACCCTTAGAAACATTATCACTTTTTATTTTTTCAACGAACTTACTTTCTGTTGCGCTTTCTCGGATCCTTCCGTCGCGCGCGTGCACCTGTTGCGTTGCTAGAATGACTACAGGAAGGAGCTCTGTCCTCTCGCGAGCACAAATTGCTATACGTTTTACATCATCGAGCTCTCTCATCTTGCAAGGTTTTAAAAAATTAGAGGAATTAGGCATACGTGTATGTTTGTTGCATTTTATGAGTGAATCGACAGGTAAATGTGGCTTATGTTATGGTTACTATTGGAGGATAGCTACAGAAAACTAATGTTTCTGTTTTGTAGTAAATGCGCATTTATTTGGCACTGTAATCGGTTTTATAATCTGTAGTTTTCCCTACTTTTTCTCCTAAGTTGATCATCTAAATGTACACATTGTTTGTTATATTTATAGTTCTATATTTAAAACGTTTTTTTTTCTTTCTTGGGGGACAGGCAACATGTACTTATTTGTAGGCTATATGACAAATAAAACTTTAAACCTACTTTTTTTCTTGCCGAGAATTTAACATCATTAATCGTAACTTTTTCACTGTTTATAATTTAAACAAACCACTTGAATCAGAGCTAATTTTAACATGTAGCTATAATTAAAGTTATGTAATGGATTTTACGTCTGTATATTTAGATTTATCTATACTGCAATGGCGTCTATGATCATTTATTTATTTATTTTGTACAAGCCTTTAATACTGAATACATTTCACCACATACTCGGTTAAATTGCTTATAAAAGGAAACACAACAAGAAGTCGCTGTAAAATCAAGTGCGCGCTCTGTTTTAGAGGGGACACATGCGTGCGAGTCTCCCTCGTGGACTGGGAGAATCACAAATGTAACCCTTTGAGAGCGTGCGCAATGACATATTGACCTTAACAGCGTGCCGTGTTGTGGCCTCCGCCAGTAGACACCCATATTTTAGGTTTAATTATGAACATTCCCACGGTAGATCGGGGCCATATGGGAGCCCTAAATCTCAGTCTAAACGTGGCGAACCGGGGCGTATCTAATCGCAATTAGTGATTGTCATGTCCTCCTTTAAACGGTGTTCTCAGTGCATTTAAAAGAAATTAGGATTTTTGACAGGTGAATGACTGCACATTCAAATGTGTGTTTTTCAGGACCTTATGTGCCTGACTGAGAAAAACAGTGTCACAGTAAGATCCATATCTCTGTGGGCATCACCAGCAAACTCTAGGCCATGAGTGATTAAATCAAAAAGATTCAGAGTCTAATGGCTTTTAGATATATGATATATTAAGAGGATCTTTTTTATTTTAAAAAATGCATGCATATGATTGTGAACAAATCTGATTCTATTCAAATCTATTTTCTTTCTCTTTTTCCACTTTCTCTATCTGTATATTTATGTGTGTGTGTGTGTGTGTGTGTGTGTGTGTGTGTGTGTGTGTGTGTGTGTGTGTCTTAGGGGTGGGGTGGGGTGGTCTGCTCGTAGTAATCTGCTTAACTCGCCCTAATCCTGTCATTCATAGATAGTCTTTACACAAACATAACCAACATCATGGTTGCCCCGGCTGCTTGCTTTCACTTTTTGTGCTTGTGACTCTCCTCTCAATAACAGTCAATGAAAATCTCTGACAAAGAACTATCTGATTGTGTATCTAGTTGTTGGCTTGACAGAATCAGTATGCAACTGCTTACTTAGCCCTTAAAGTGGAGAGGGACAGCAACACCATCTCTTATACTTACAACTACTCCTGTAACAGCATGTTGGAGATGTTGCAAAATACTTTTTCTGTGATGGAACTTTGTTCTGTGATGAACACATGTACAGTATGAGGCGGAATCAAACCAGAAAAAAAGATACAGGTTACTGATAACCAGTAGACTAAAATAGTTAAGAGCTTTTGTTCCTGCCTTAAATACAGAGAAATTGCTACAATAATTTATGAAATGGGGTTAGCAAATTAAATATTTTAGATTTATTTTATTATGAATTAATCTATTTTAAAAACAAACATATATTTTTGTTTTAGCAGAAATTTGATTGATATTAACATTGATATTAATTGTACAAACACCCTAGTAACCTGTCAGTCAATTAGCAATGACAACATAAGTTTTCTTTCTGAAACTTGATTCATGGAGGAACTGTAAATGTATTTATTAAAAACTGAAAATAAATTACTAATAATTACCCATCATTATTAGCCCACAATGAATTATAATTTCATTTAAGAATTATAGTTGTGGTTTCTGTCTCATAGATCATTGTTAAGGCTGTTGTGCTTACAAAACGCTCTCTTAAAACATGCATGTCTATCTATATGTGTATGATGTATAAAATATTTCCTTTTTGATGTTAAGTAATGTATATATTTTAAACAATAATAATAAAAATAAATATATATTACTGTTAAACTGTTTTGTATTTATGTCTAGAATTATTTTATTTTTAGACTGCATTTGAATACTCAAAATAAATAAGTTCTCAGTCAAGAGAGGAGGTTTTTTTTTTATATATTATTTTATATATTATATGCCATTCAAATAATTGCCAATTGACATGATTCTTTATTTATTTGTTTTTTACCCTTTTCCATTGTAGCTAACAATAGGATAGCCATTAACTTGTGTGTTTGTCATTAACTTGTCTAAATGTATTTCCCATAGCAAGTATAATGTAATTTTGTCCTTTTTCTTTCAAGTACTGTAAAGTGAACCCCATATTTTCCCTTTAAACATATTATGGATTCACTTACACATGTTTTAATTTGAACGAAAGTTCTCCTTAGACCTGATACCAAATATATATATATATATAATTTTTTTTTTTTTTTACACTTTTGTAAGCCATTGAAGTATTCATTTCAGCATGCACCTTACATGAGGTTAGACCGTCATACATACACTTCTCTACATACCTGTATATAGTAGTATATAGTATTTTCCCATTACATGGCCTGCATTTCTAAAATGATAATAGTAATGAATGCCTAACACAACCTCGCCCTGTCTAACTGGCAGGTCGATGGACGCTTTCTGACAAATCTATTTGGGGCAAATTGTCAGTGAGAAACTTCCGCCTGAGCTGGCCTGGACAAAACTGGCTGTTGGACGGACTAAATCCTACTGCAGGAGGGTCGGGACAATAGGCTCTGAATGTGTTGATGTGCTGGCAGTGGCTTGGGCCTGACAATGGCCGGATTAATTGGTCCCTTGGCTGACTGATTTGAGATGGCTTCACTCGGGTCCTCTCCATGGGGAGCCCCATTGTCCTTCTCCTGATTCCCACTTTTCACAAACTCCAAACAAAAGTCAATTTCTTTCTCAAGGGGGTTTGGAAGAAGAGGAGAAATATCGAGACCTCGTGGTTCAGCTTCGCGAGAGGTGACTTTAAAAGAGAGCTCCTTTCTCCCCTCATCGTCTAAGTTTTTAAATGGATGACTTAACTCATTCCGTTTCCCTTTCTGTCTGCCCTCCCTCTCTTTAAGGCCCAGAGCTCCTCCTGAGACTTAGAGGTGTTATCATCAGCGGGACAGGAGAGAGGTTGTCGTCCTGTATGCGGAGAGGATCTGAGGCACCTGTTGAGAGCGCTGTCAGGCCGAGCCGAGGAGCTCGCTCTCATTAATATTAAAACATCACAGATGCCATCATGTTGCTGCGCTGAAATCGGTCTGATGTTGTCCCCCCCACCGACTCGGCTCCCTGGAGACCAACTCTCCGCTTCCACAGTCAATCACGAAGGGCGCCCCCTCTATCCTCTCTCTGCCTGTCTCTTTTTTTCTGTCATCTCATTATCATTCTGCTTTTTTGAAAGGCCTCGTTAACAAATTATGACAGCTGGCTAAAGAGGCTTTGGCCGTTCACACCATTTTAGCAAACAGTTTAGGGGCACGATATGACAAACTTTATTCTGCTGTGACATCAAGTTTCCTTTATTTGTTTGCACACTCTAATTTGTCTCTTCAGGTGATGGCGTATCAATGGCATATTTCACAGAAGTAATTTGCCTGCCAAAGCCAAATTTAAATTTTGTCAAAGAAAATTAAATGGCTTTAATGTGATATTGTCACACGTGTGCTGTTAAAATAAATATTATTTTAATCATTATATATATATATATATATATATGTATATATATATATATATATATATATATATATATAAAATGATTAAAATAATATTTATAGTATATAATAATTTGTTTAACATTAACATCCTGGTCAAGTCACCTTTATTTCTGTAGTGCTTTATACAATACATATTTTGTCAAAGAATTTTGGTAAAACTCTACAATAAGGTCCAATTAGTTAATGTTAGTTAATGCATTAACTAATGCAACTAAATCAGCAATACGTTTGTTCTTTTTAATATTTAACATTAAATAAAAATACAACTGTTAATTAGATAAACATTAGATAATATGAACAAACACAACTTTTGATTGTGATAAAAAGTTTTTATTAATTATTATTGTTAATCATGTTAACTAATGTATTTAATTTGTGTTAACAAATGAAACCGTTTTGTAAAGTGTTACCAAAATCAAGTAAAAAGTGCTTTCCTACTTTCCATTGCGTATGTTAAGCTGTTAAGCAACAATTATTTAATATAAAAAACAAATACAATAAAAATATTTCAGAGATTTTGATCTTTTACTACATTTTTTCAATCTCGCTTGTGCAACTTATGTTTTATTTTGACATAAATGCAATGCAGTGTTCAGCTACAGAATAAATATAGGAAAGGAAGAAAAAAAATAATTCAAATGAAAACCGATACGTAATGTATGTATTTATTTATTTTTAACTTTTAACTAAATTAAATAATTTTGTTTTATTATAATCCTCTTGTCTTGGCAATTTCATTTATTCATGTCCACCAATTTTGAAAATAACAGCTAATAACACAAAAATATATATATATATTGAAATAGCTTATTATTTTATTGTATATGATCATGTATATATTTTACACTAGTGAAGTTTGGGTAGCACTTTATTTTACAGTCCTGTTCCTCATGTACATACTATGTATTTATTATAGTAATTACAATAACTATGTAATAACTAGGTACTAACCCTGAACCTACCCCTAAACCTAACCCTACCCCATGTAGCTACCTTGTGTTACCAGAACTTTCTTAGATAAATACACTGTAAGTACACTATAAGTACATTTAAGTACACGTACTGTAAAATAAAGTGCAACCGAAGTTTGGATCATTGGGCCACCCAATTAGAGTAAAGGTCACAAAGAGCAGAAATAGCTGATGTTATGATGCTGAAGCTGGCCTCAGTGACTGTGGGAAGATCACACCCAGCTCATTTCACGAGGAGGATTCGTTTTTGGGATCAGACAGAGGGAGTAGAGGGAGGGGAGGGAAGATGATATCAGGGCATGAGCGGGGTGGAGGGGGGCATTTTTATGTGTAACTGATGGATTCATTGTTTTCCCAAAGAGTGATTTGTGTTGATGTTCTGTTGATTCTCCGTGATCTGCTTTTTCTTTATTAAGCATAAATTGCATCCGTTGCCATGACTGATTCTATTGTAGATGGCCTATTTGATGGAGAAAAGACTATAGGCCAAATACATCCACTATACGTCCAGATTTCAAACTTCAAATTTCTAGTCTTCCTATAGTGAGAAATGGTAATCATACAGTTGCCAGACAGACCAGAAAGGTTTTCCTCCCTAAACTCGGACTTTCTCAAAAGGTTCAAACACAAATGGTACACAGAAGACTGGCCCTTGCCCCTCACTCCTTAGACCCCAAACTATCATTCATAACCTTTCTGCATTGCTCCAAAAAGGAAAAGAGGAGAGGAGAGAGGGAGGGGAGAGGAGGACTGTGGGGAGGACCATGAACGCTTATTTAAAAAGACTTCCTTTATTGGACCATGTGCAGGCAGTTCACTCTCAAAGGCTTTAAATAGGATATTTTCTGTTCCCTATAGTTGCTTTCCCTTTTAAGTGCCGAGGCAAAAAAAGTAAGTTTACAACTCCTCTCACAATGAAGCTCTTCACTCCCAGGTTGCTGAGACCCGGGCTGACCTGGGAAAGTTAATTAGGAGGCCAACAATGAGCGAGCCCGAGCAAAATACCTCGCCTCTCCTCCAGCCAAAGATGTCATCCATTAATTAGGCAAATCTTTAAGGTGGGCTTATTGAATTTACAGAAAGGCCGCAGTTTGGGCGGGCCACGTTTTTTGATCAGGCCCTCGCCTCAAACAATGCCTTCTCCTGGTTAAGGAAAAAGGGAGGGGATTGGTGGAAGCAGAGGAGGAAGAGAAAGAGAAGGAGGGGAAAAGGAGAGGGAGAGAAAGAAACGTATGGCTTGCAGAGGCTCAATGGGAATAAGGATGGGGAGCTTCACAGGAGCTTGGTGGGGCATGCTTCAGCGATGATGTCATGCAAAGGCAACCTGGGGGCTTGAGAAGAGTGGGTAAGAGTGTTTTTGGGCAGGGGAGGCCTCTCAGAGTTAACATGGCTGCATCTGGGCCAAAGCCTTCTCTCTAAAGAAGCAAAATGCATACGCACCCCTGCCGATCAGAGCCGGGTTCACCTGGCATCTGCATACCACCAAGGGCAGATTTGCCTCAGTGTGTTACCTTGATCAATTAATGACCGGTTATGCATTACACTTTTAGATCTATATTAGTGTCGGTATTATATTTTGTATGGTCATATTCCAGAACAACTGTTGGCATGACAGCCCATCATATTTGTCTTGTTTGTGGAAATTACAATTTCATATTGCTCTAACAAAGGCATAATCATGTCATGAAAAAAAAAATAATAATAATATAAATATATATATATATATATATATATATATATATATATATATATATATATATATAATATATATATATATATATATATGTGTGTGTGAATATGTATATATCTGAACAGAGACAAGAGAGTTTCCATTTGTCAAAATATGTTTTCAGCAAATAATTGTACAATATTACTCCTGATGCATTTTTATTGTATTATTATTCTTTTTTTCTTTTTTTTTTTTTTTTAGAAAATGACTAAAAATGCTACAGTTAAAACTAATCTTACCATAAATGGTGCAAATGGCAGTAAAAGTATATTCCCAGAAATCTCTGTATTACAAGTGACATCTGATTTTATTTTATATAAATAATTTAGATTCTTCTCATTTTTGTTATCAGTAGTGTTTTGTGTTACATTTTCTATCATTAGTTAATAGCTAATACCATGTATGTTGGCCATGTTTTATAAACTTGATGATTTAGCTTTGTATTTTACCACCTCTATTATCCTGGTGGTTATCAGTGCATTTTAAGGTAAAAGCTAATTTTTCATTTTCATTTCCAATTTTTTTCAAAGTGCCTTAGTACATTGCCATTACATTATTTATGAAATATAAGGTTGTAAGGTGTAGTAAAATATACAGGCACCAATATGTCATTCCATTATACAAAAAATTTATATTTTGAAAGAATTTCCAGCACTTTTTGTACACTACATGCTGAATATATTCTGTTGCATAATTACAGAATTACAGATAACAGTTGTTTAACATTCTTTACATTTTAAGTCAAGTCTTTGAGGGAAGCCTGAATGTGCATTAGTAATAAGATCACTTGACAATAAGAATCTCACTGACTAACATTACATGGCACACAAAAGGGAAATTCCTCCAGAAAGTATATTGTCCTTCCCACATAAAGCCAAGCTGCTCTTATTATTTGATTATGACTGCTATAATTCACCAAGCAAAGCTTCATACTGGATTTAATCTTTGTGGGATTTGGTCTGCGTGCTGAGATCTAGCTCTTTAGGAATTTCATTGATTCTGGAATTCCGGGCTTCTCAGACTGAGCACTGGTGTGGTAAAAGCTAATGCTGACACTTGTACGCAGGCTAGCGGTATAGTGAGTATAAAGCTTGGTAGGGGGAGGCTGGGTATCTTTCTGTCCTCCTCTTTGACATGACCGGTCTTTGAGAAAAAAAAAGTTTCCCTTGAAGGCCATACCCCTCCTCTTATACCCCTCCTTGCTTTAAGGGCACTGACTGGGCTGAGCAGTACCTCCCTAAAATACACCCTCCCCCCGGCAGTTCTAATCGGAGGGGTGGATCTATGTGTTTTGTTGCTTGTCAAAAACAATCACTCTTTGGGCCATTACAGTTGCTGCACGTCCTCCTTTAATTGGTGTAACGCACGGAGGAATGAAAGCAAGGGCGGCCCACAAAAGCCAGCCAGTGAATGAGAACCAACTCACACTGAACTGCCCTTCAGGGCAAAAAAAGTTCACAATTGGCAACTAACAAGGAGTTGTAGGGGGATCTTTCCTTCAGCGATATCACTGGCCAAACTGTCAGCACACCAACCTTAAAAATGTATTCACAATTGATTATATTGGATTAAAGGTAGCATTTTGTTTCAGTCAAGTGTAAATAAAAATATGATGATAAATGATTAAAACACATTACAGGGAAATTGACTAAGGCTCTTAAAGGAGCAATTTTTCCCTCTTTAAATAAGTTTTACATTTTTCATTTTTAAAAGTATTTTTATCAAATTATTCATGTTTTAAATTGGGTACATGAGATGAAAACTCAGTAAATGATTTATTTTACACGAAAGGAGTCTCCTGATGGAGGTGGCCATTTTGAGATCACATGACCAGATGAATGCCATTTGCTTCATTATCGGACTCTTTAGCTTCGTCAAGCAGGTACTTCTTTTGAATCAGTAATACTTTGTGACTGTAAAAAAAAAAAAGAAGAAGTTCTATATAGTGTGATATTGTATATTGTAAGAATTTAATCCACATACAACATTTGCCAAGTAGTCATCATCATGTGACCTACCAGGATGAGTTGAGTCAATTCACTGTCATTCATGCAGCAAAAAATGACCTTTAAAATATTCTGTCAAAATGTTTTGGTAAACTCTAAAATGCTATTACTAACTCTTATTCTTTTCAGAGAAAGCTCACTCTAAATGCCACCTTCTCCCTCAGTGATTGGCATGTGCTGGAAGTTTTATGCCCAGTTCGCTGGAGCTGAAACAAGTCAGCATCATTTCTTGTTATAAAACAAGACGTCCTTGCCTGGGGTGACTTGCGTGGAATGATGGCCTCGCTGTGGTGCTCCACAGAGGCGAGCGACAGCGAGGAAGTCAATGCACCATTGTGTATCAAGTTCGTCAGCTACATGTTTGGCAATTATCCTGACTCTTTGTTTTAGACTTAGATCTGTGAGCCAAGCAGGCCGACAGTACAGTACAACACCATCAACAAAGATGAATTTATTCATGATTGGTCAGCATGTCTAGTTGAGGGAGACAAGCTCAAAACATCATTGATTAGTGCTACTAATCAGTTCTCCAACAGCAAATGTCACCCAATTTTATTCACGGTGGATAAAAAAAATCACACATGATTTGTGCTTTTTGAGAAAACACATATTCCTCTAACATAGGTTTGTTTGTTTTTTTAATTCCAGCAGCATATATAGCCTATAGTTGTAAATTATATTTCATTTTTGTGAAGGGGTGTTTAGTCAGAAGCAGAAGTTTAGCCTGTTAGCAGAAGTTGTGTTTTATATAAGGTTTTATATATTAATCCACACTCTCAGGAAAGAAGGTACAAAAACTATCATTGGTTGAGTACCCTTTTAAAAGGTACCATTTAGATATAATATTCCAATATAAGACACTGATATGCACCCTTCAAAGATGTACCTTTTGTAAGGGTACTGCCCCGGTGAAATAGAGCTGGTTTTACATGGTTTCTAGCTACACCATCCAGGTCATTTATGGTCATTAGCTAATCCAGATTATGGATTGGACTGTGTTTGTGGGCAGGCAAGTTCACAACGTAAAATGTAAAATGTGGGCGGACATTATGCAAATGTGTTACTTTGTGAGATATAATAACAGAATAAGATTCAAATTCCTTACGACTTTGGGCCATTAGGACTCGATTCTTTTTTTTTTTTTTTACAGACAATAACTTTATCTATCATGCACTGTCAGCTTCACAACTTTGCAGATAGTTTATGTTCACATACAGCTACATGACACACTGCATGAAAGGTAAAAAGGCATAATAGGGGCATTTTAAGTCTCTGGACCTGCAGGAATTGTCGGTGGGGGAGTGAATAACCAGCGCTCTCTTCTACCCTCAATACCATGGCTGAGGTGAGATCCTTGAGGAAGGCATCGAACCCCTAACTGGTCCGGGTGTCACAGAATATGGCTGCCCACTCCTCCAGGTTTGTTTTCACTACTGTGTGTGTGCACTTGGATGGGTTAAATAAAGAACACAAATTCTGAGTATGAGTCACCATACTTGGTCACGTCACTTTTCATTTTAATGTACTAATATGTATGTAAATTTAAGATACCAATATCCATATTTATTTAATGTTTGAGTTCGCTAAAGCTTCATCAGCAAAGTGTGGATTTACTTCACATTATTACAACCAACAGTGGAGATGCATCATATACACATGGCAACAGGTACTGTTTACTAATAAGGTGATAGCGCCAACTACTGGCCTGGCATATGTAATACAGCATTTTTAGCTGTTTTCGCGGATATTTGTAAATGCAAATCATTTTGAAAATGTTGTCATGTATAAGCCTACTTGGACCTATTTAAAAACGTTTTTTTTTGACTACATCATTGTGGTGTAAATATTAATCAAAGAGGTGAACGTGCTTTTGCAGTCGCGGGACATAACTCTGGAGCAGTTCTTATTAGATCTGCTCCTACAATACAGATTTTCAAATCTTTGCGTGAAACTCTTTTCCATTACTTTTATTTTCCCTTGATGATTAATTTTTTTAATTAGACTTTTGTTGTTCTGATTTTCTTTTGATATCTTGTTGATAATTAGTCACTGATTTTATCAGATTTTTAATTTTTTGCTTGTATTTATTTTATATAACGCTGTAAAGCACATTGGTCAACTGCTGCTGTTTAAATGGTGCTATATAAGTCAATTAAACTTGAAACTTGAATATAGGTACAAAGGTGTAGCTTTTGAAAAGATCAAGCTTTTATTGTAAGCTAAAAACCTAACACCACATTTTGCCTTTGAACTATCCCACTTGAAAAAAAGAAACCGTGAATTGCAGTTTCTAACTCCTTAAAAGGGTACTGTCATACAGAAATAACTATAGCTACGTATTACCAACTCTTTACCACTCTTGTTTTGTTTTAATGGGCCAACTGTAGCCTATGTAATTTCCCCTTTAAATGTTGTCTTTCTTAAGTTTTGTTCAGTTTTTTAAATATAGGACCACCATTAATAGCAAATTAGTGAGGTCCTGATATTAACATTTTAACAAGAAAGTCAGGAGTAATTAATTAGGCTGCAGGGCTCTCTAACCTATGTAGGGGGATCCATTCATTGAACATTGAGATTGCGTCTCTCCTGTCCAAGGGCTTTTCTCCTGTCCAGCTCTTCTCAGTTCACAGTGCCTCTCAGAGGGCAGAATAGCCCAAGCCTTGATCCTCATCAGTTGTCATCCCCAGTTCGGGCCACTTTGGCCGCTGCTGGTGGGGAAGTCAGGCCTAATCCCTGGAAGGAATCAAGGCAAAAGAAAAGCAACAATAACCAAGTCAACCGTAAAAAATTAAAGCAAAATCTCTATTATCACCCCCAACATTTCCCAGCAATGCAGTGAAATCAGGCTGGTTTGTCATTCGAGTCAGACACCGTCCAGGGGGAGAATCTGGGGTCACTTTGGGTTGGTATACTCACACAACGTTTAGAGAGCAATATTTTGGTGAAAGGGGGCCTCGCATTTGCAAAATCCCCCTCACATCCCGCCATAAGCATTAAATGCAGTCTGACTTTATGTTGTATAAGCAGTGCAAAACAAGAAAAGAGGCACAGTTCTTGCATAAAAGAATGCGGTTTTGGAGGATTAGGGATGGCCCAAAGGATGGAGAATAACTTCTGCATAACTTTACAGCTCCTCGCTTCCCAGGTCTTCAGTTAACCCTTAACTGGCCCCTTATAGTAAAGAGTCATGAATTACCAAGCCAAAATACAGCTACTAAAATGTGATACAGTCTAGCTACACTGCAGAATAAAAAGAGACTGAATTGCATTTATTTTTTCATCTTATAGTTTTTAATATGTAATATTTATATTTCATCAAGACATATCAAGAAGTCATTAATTGTCATTTAATTTATCCACCAAAGAGAGAGACAAATGATCAAATTAATCCACACTCTTTTGTGTAACTGTTAATCCAAACGTTTATTTGGATAGCAGATTTTTGATGTAAGGTTTTAAACGCCTTAAGAACAAAATAATAATAATGTCATCACGATCACTTCCCTGATTAAGGCCTATCTCAGAAATTATCCTAAGGGTCAGATGACCCATGAAATCAATGTCTCTTGTAGTTTCCTGAAAACCTGCTTTTCGTTTTTAAAAAATCATTAGGATAATCTTGAGCCACATGCATTTATAATTTTCTGAATTTAAGCCAAGTTATCCAGGCTCATCCCTTTGCTTAAGAGCTCTCCAGTCGATGAACATAGCCTACTTCACTTAGGTAGCCTAATTAGTGATTTTTGCCCTTGTTCAATTGCCCCTGTCTCCATTGTGCATTCAAATGCACATGGTAATTAACCTAAAACCTGAATAGTTTCACACTGATCAATAATCTTATTTCTTCCAGGACATGTGAAATAACATATAACTACCTGTGGCAGATTAGTCAGATCCTCCCTGTAGTGACGTCATGTTATTGGTAGCCTATCTTCCCGCAGGGAGGTGTGTATAAATGGCTGTTTGGTGCGGGCCGGATGTGCGTCATCTGTTCTGTGCCTGCGCTCTTCCTGTTTACCGGCATTCAACAGAGGTCTGTGGTTAAAACACAGCCGTTTGGGCATTTTAACACGCTTGTGTCATTTTGTGGGGCTTTGCGTACACTGGAGAGTCTATTGTAAACAACCGTTACGTGCGGTCTGGCTCGTTACACTGCCTAGTCCCAGGTACGTAAGATTTAGTATATTGCCAGAGGTTTTAGGTGATGTGGTGTGGGGGTCAGCTATGTTTATCTTTACCGCAGCATTCCCGTGTGTTTACCGTTTGAGTGGGGACATCCAATATATGCTGTTTGGCATCTACTTCATTTCTATCCCGTGGATACTGACGTCAGCTCTGCTTTCTGGTGTGGCAAACGGCTGCGTTATTTGGTATGTGTGTTTATATTTCCGATTACTGTTCATAAACTATAACTAGTTTACTAATCGTCTTCTTATCTGTTAGGGGCTAAGACTGTGCGTGCTGCATTTCCCTACTACATATAGAAGCACGCTGCTGTTTTGTTCCTGCTGGATTTGCTTTCGTTTCTTTTCTGTATATTTTTGCTGTGTGTTTTCATCATTTTGTCCTGGGTGATTTAGCGCGGCCCGATTTTGGAGTTGTTGGTTAAAACCTGCTCCTACTGTGACTGTATTTTAAAGATCTTTTCCTCGTACGTTGGGAAATAACGAGTTCAAGGGCCGCGCTCATTCAGATATTTATTTCTTCATTTTCCCTTTGTGGTGTTTCTCATTTTGGACTGGTTCAGAATGCTGAGATTTTCTCTTGGACATTGTTGTCTTTAAATTTATTTTCCTTTTGTGTTATTTAGCTGTTTAAGCTAGAATTTATTTCTTTTCTTTATGTTGGAAGGGTTTCTTTTGCTCCCCTGCATTTAATAAGTTTTTATTGATTAATTTCTATTGCTTTGATTTATTTTGTTTTGTATTACAATTACAGGAGCTGTGTGTCCGACGGCAGTGAGGCTTTCCTTCACCGTGTGCTGTGTTATGCTGTGTGAGCACCACTGATAAAATCACGGGTATTGGAGTGAGTGTGGGTGTGTGTGTGTGCACTTAGTGTGATTCTCCTCTTTTGCTCCCTCTCTTAGCCCATTTGATGCCAATAGGCTACAGCTCCGAAGTAATTGTGAATCCTTATTGTGGATTGTGATTTCCAGCTTAGTAATTGGCTGGGTGACTATTATTCCTGCATTTTAAACTTTTGTACTAATAAACAAACTCTATTTTGCTACCCACGTCTCTTGCTCATTTTATTCAGTGGAATGAACCTGGGTTCCTTATAACATTTTAAGTGAACTGTGATTCCCTGGTATAGTCCCAGGGTGGCGTAGTCTATTGTATATCTCCTCAGTGTTGAATATTGCTGCAAAAAGACCACTTTGCCACATACCTATATATTTTGTGTCAATGTTCTTCCTGGTATCTCTGTATAGTTTTGTATACCACATTCATATAGCCTAAGCTTTGCTTGCAAACCGCTGAATGCAGCTGCTGGGGGGAGGAGGAATGACTTGGATCATCCAATTTAAGGATGTTTATTGTTAATCACAATAACAGAGCTGCTACACTATAAGTAGTAGAGAGCTAATGCCACAATCTCCGACATAAAACCTGCGAATTTACCCTTAGACATCAGCGCACGCAGCAGAATAGCCCTTAATGCGAGGCATTCTGAGTCCCACATTTCCATCAGGCTCTCATGACTGCAGAATTGCCGCGGACTGCAAGTTATCAAGAGGCACTAATTTCACATTAAAGACCATTGACTGCAGTGGCTTGATTCGAGGGTTTGCGACAATTAACACAATCAGAATCGGAGCCCAGATCGTTTACCTTGACTCCGTAATTATTTTTTTTTGGCCGAGCGCGCTAACACATTCGTAAAATTGCGCGCGGTGTCAAAAACCGAGAGAGAGGATGCGGCGCGTTTTTATAAAGCCACTGTTTCCAAACACACAGAGAATAATGAAACTGAAAAATAATACAGTCAGGAATACATAAGATTATTATTTATGCCGATTTTAAACGGTTTTAATTAGGTGTCTGCGTTTGTTGTAGCTATACCTTTTAAAATTCACATAAACTTTAGATTAATGTTGATAGTGATATCTAATTAAAATAAATACTACATTCTGTGTGCATGATCAAAAACTATCACGAAAAGACTAATTTTGCAACTTTAAAGAAGCTATTACGTTTCTTATTAATTGTAGGTCTATTTCATAACTCCAATAAAACCGTGACAGCACAATATGTCTATTTTCATTAAAAAAAATCACAACGTTATAAACTAGTAGTAAAATGTAGATTTCATAAAAAAGATCATCAAAGCCTATAGTTTAAGTTAAATAGATGGGCAGGGGTATCATTGACCCCATTCAGCTTTTTTTCTGTAATAATGAAGTGCAATGTGCAGAAATTCAATTCTTTTAAAAAAATCTAAATTCAAGCAAATTTGTTTTATTTGAATAATAAAGTGTAACTTAACACAAAACGACTGGAAATGGCTGAAACGTGACTCAATATCCACTTCTTTTTCACTTTGGATATTACAGGGGTACCTCAGAGCCATAGAGAGATGACTGGTTTAGCCGTTGTCTTCTTCATCTTCCTCAGATTCCTCAATGCCATCACTGTCCTCCTGGTCATCCTCCTCTTCTTCAGTTTCTGGGATATCCCACTGGGGGTGGTTATCCATCATGGCCTTCGCCTCCTGAACCTCCAGCTGAAAAAAAAAATATCACCAAGGTTCTGGTGAATATCTTAAAATGTATGATATATATTGTTATATACACATTTTATATATTATATATTAATATATATTACATTTATATTACTTTTTTTTAATCGTTATTTTATAAAATAAAATTAATTATGCTTCTTGATCCCCAATTCAGCATATTAGAAATATTTCTGAAGGATTATCTGACACTGAAGAATGGAGTAATGGCTGATGAAAAATCAGCTTCCATCGCAGGAATAAATTACATCACATGCATTAAAATAGAAAAGTTATTATAAATTTTAATAATATTAAACAATATTGCTATTTACTGTATTTCTCATAAAATAAATGCAGCTGTGGTGAACATAAGAGACTTCTTTAAAAATCATAAAAAATAAAATAAAATAAATAGCTCTGTGCGCCTGTCATTTGAAATCCCGTGCATCGCGAGATTACACTTACCACGTGACCGTGACCGAGACGTCGGGATAGGAAAGAAAACAGGAAGCTGTTTAGAGTCGCAAAGCGGTAGCGTGTTGAATTTAGAGTGTATACGATATGGATGTGTTAACAAAATTTACATTTGTAATAGCATGCTGGGCTGTTATATTCATTACCGTTGCTGACTGCTCGAATGATCCATCAGAGATGAGTGGCGACAGTGCACGAAAGCTGCCATCAGTAGTCATCCCTGTATCGCAGACGAGCACTTTGGGATCCTTCTACTCTCTCAGTCTTTCATCTTTATTTCCAGAGGACTTGAACGAGTATTGTATTGAACTGCTTAGCATCTACCGTCAGCGTTACGTGACTTACGCGAACTGCCTGGTGACTTATGCGCGACCTGTCAAAATCTGTCAGAACTGTTACACTGACTTCAACAGTCTGGAGGACATTTATAAAAACATATCATCTGACCACGTAAGTGCTCATTGAAATATCCACTTATAACACCAAAGTGCCTATAAATGTTCTCGCTTGGTTTTAAGGTTGACCGAATTGCCACCCGCTGGTCACATGCACCCATGTCTCGTGATTGTGTGTGTTCACTGTGTTTCACCAGACTCACACTACCTCTGGAATACTTTAGTATGCATGCTTACAGAGCTATTTTTAGAAATTTTTCAAATAAACTAAGTCTATTTAAATAGTTACACATACAGTATCATAATCTGATTGTACATTTTCATTGTAACGTTACTGATTTTATAACATCACGTACAATCAAAAACACCCTACTAACCAGCATAGGTGTTAATTTCTTTCTGTTTATATATATATATATATGTATACACACACATACATACATACACACACACACACACACACACACACACACACAGATACACAGCCAAGTATGGTGACCCATACTCAGAATTTGTGCTCTGCAAAAAAATAAAAAATAAAAATAAAAATTTAACACCTATGCTGGTTAGTAGGCTTTTTTTTGTCATTGTATGTGTTGTTATTATAAAATCAGATATGGACTGCAGCCTTAGAAGTTAATGAAAATTTCTTAACTTGTGATTTATGTGTTGTTCTTTTAGCCTGGCCCTGGGAATGTCAGTTGCCATGACAGCCTGATGCGTTCGGATAGGTTGATGCTGCTCTATGCCCTCTTCAACCAATTAGATGAGATCTGGAGATCAGCAGCATGCAAGCGTAAGTAACATAGCCAGAAATATTATAGCTTCTTTTAAAACCGGCATTAGACTCTATGCTTCCCTTAAACATGAATCTTTCATTTTCACTCTTAACCAGATTATATATTTCTCACAACTTAGTCATAGTATGAAGAAATCCAATCAGTTTTTGAGTAACAATGTTTGTTTTTATTTCATTTATTGAATGTTATGATTATTTGGAGAATAATTCTAATATGTTGTGCTCTTTAGAATGCCTGACTAAAGAACAAGAGGCTCTTTCAAATGATACGGTTTACTTCATGGCCACTCTGAATCAGTCACTCTCCTGTTTTGAACAGTATCAGGTAATATCAAATGGCTCATATACATCTGTACAAGCTCAGTTAAAACAAATTACTTGAGTATCCTGTTCTCTTAATAGAAGAACCACTCTGAACTGTGTAAGGACTGCAAAGCCTCGTACAAAAAGTTGAAAGCGCTCTATGGTAGAATGGACAAAAACCAAACACTCTGCATTGATTTAGAAGACGCAGTAAGTATGCACTAATATACACTAACCCCTGTCATTTGACTCAAACACATTCCTAAGTTTTTAGCAAATACATTTTATGATGTGGAATTTTGGGAGAATTGTAAAACAGCACCCTCTGTAGCCATAAATCTGTACAAACGAAATGCTGGAATACACAACACTACTTTTGTACAGATTTTTGCCATTTTGCAGTCTGGACCAATGGATGATAGTTGCCAAATTATAAATAGTTGCTTATTTTTTTTTTTATTGTTATTATTTTTTTTTTTCTATTTAACATTTATTTTATGTTTTAGCCAATTTTAAAACACATTATTTTCATTTGTCATTTAGCTCCTAACATTGAAGCACATGTTTCTGTGCGAGTTTGTTTGTTTTCAGAGGATCCTAAAAGTCTGGTAGTTTGTGAACCTCAGTCATTTAGTGTATGTTGCCCAGTTTTCCTTTGTAACTATTTACAATGTTGGCAAGTGTATGATGCCTAGTGTTTTACAAGATGATCAAATTGTAAAGGAATGGTTCAGATTTGGATAAATTTAGCATTGCATCACTTTGCTCACTAATAGATCCTCTTAAGTGAATGGGTGCCATCAGAATGAGAGTCCAATTAGCTGATAATACATAATAATGCTTCCCCCAGTAAAAAAAAAAGTCCATCCTCTGTTGTCCTCTCACATTAAAATCCACTGACATAAATGTTTAGAACTTTTTTTCACTTGTAAGTGTGCTTTATTTTTCCATATTTCTCTCCTAATTCAAATGAGACAACTTTTTTTCTGGAGCAGTCTTATGGGTAGGGGACTATTGCTTTAGCCAGAAGCAATAGTTTGAACTTAAAAAAAATCTAAATGTTGTGTTTGTTTCTTACAAACACACAGCTTTTCACAGGACATTAATTATTGAACTGGGGTCATGTAGATTATTTGTGGGTGACTGTAACTTATCAGCTGTTTTGACTCTGATTCTGACAGCACCCATTCACTGCAGAAGATTCATTGGTGACCAAGTGATGGCAAATGTTAATTTTCCTTTGGATAAAATCATAAAACCATCTGTCAAACACATTCATGTAATATAAAACACTTATCCAAATTTTTGTTGGTACAATGTATTTTAGAATTGTTTTTGTTTTTTTTTGTCTAAAATCAACCGTGTCTTTATAAAGATGTTGGCATTAGAAAATTAATTAATTAATTTTTGCTGATACAGTGTGAACCAGCCTCAATGGTAGCAGGTTATGATGGAACTATCCGATATGTGGTATCATTACCTTTCTTACTTCTCAGATGAATATTACGCAGCAGCTGTGGAGTAAAAACTTTAGTTGCCTGTTACCTCGGGAGGAGACGGTGCCTGTCATCGCAGTGTCCAGCTTCATGCTCTTCCTCCCCATCATCTTCTACTTAAGCAGCTTCCTGCACTCAGAACAAAAGAAACGCAAGCTTATACACCGTAAGTGACTTGCCTAACTGTGCAAATTGTGTCTGCAGAAAGCAGAAGTAAAAGGGCATGTGTCTTGGACAGTGTTAATTGAACTTGCTTGATTTGTGCTGCTTAGGTTTCATGGTCAATCACTGTCAGACAGTATTTAACCAAGTAGTCTCAGACATGACTAGTTTTTTCAACTTTTAAAGCATGTAGAACACAAAGTGCATTCTTAATGCTCTGAGCAGTCTCTGACTTCAAGGTTAAACTGTGCATTAATTATTCTGTTGTTGCATCTCTTGTCTAGTTCTAATCTATTCTCGTATCCCGATCCACAGCCAAAAGAGCCAAGTCCAGCAACAGCCTAATGAACATCCAAGACAAATTCAACTGAGTGGAGATGAGGAGAGGAGGGGAAGAGAGGGCACTGAATTTTTGGTTCACCTCAACAGACACTTTCAGCATGGATGGGTAGGATTCACGTCTTCTCCTGGACCCCAAGCACATCCTGGTTCAAAGACTTTATGATGCTCTACAGATGCTGTGATCACAGTCTATTTAAATCAGTTTCTTTTTGCACTATTTGTCATTTGCACTATTGATATAAATACGGCAATTGCAAGGTTTACTGTTTTTTTCTTTTCTTTTTTTTTTTTGCTTAGCGTTTAAAAATAAGATGGTTCTACAGTTTTCACAGAGGATCAGTGATGATTTCAATAATTATGATGGATGTAAGTATTACATTATTGTATTTTAGGCATGAAAGACAGAAAGAGGGAGATTTATCTTTTACATCAGACTGGTTATGCTGTATTTTTACTGCACCAAGGGACCATGTTACGTTTTATATTTTAGAATTTCCTAGGTAATAACAAATGGTTACACACACACACACACAGACACACTACATGGCAATGGTACCACTTCTAAAAGCACTTCATGTGCATTAGAGAAAGATCTTGTAACAAATACTTTATTCAGGGTCAGAGGTGTATGCAGTGAGTAGAGTAGAAAAGTAAAGGATGGAAGAGGCAACATGCAGGCTTTTTAGATGTTCCATGTTTCTTTTTTACTTCACTTTTTGTTTTACAATGGATTTGCCATAGTCTACCCTCATTGTGTGGATATATACTCTACTGTCAGATATTTGATGATCACACACCAGTTATTCTGAAAGGAATAGAAAAGTTTAATTAATAGTGATACATCAGAGAGATCTTTTCTTTTCTGTACTCAGATGTTGACCATAGCATTATCTAAATTAAAGTGTTATTTTGTTTACTCTGAATGCAGTTAGGTTTATTTATAGAATCTTTGCATACTTCTATAGTTGTGAAATAATTTTCAATTCAATAGCTTCCTCATACCTCTATTACAAATGTTAATTTTGCTTCACTCTTAAAGCCTTCCTTAGTGCAGTTGACAGGCTCTTTGTTTTCAGGGTTATGTGGACTTTTCCATGGACTGCTAAGCGCCCGTTTCCCCAGTCATTAGCAGCTAATCTAAATGTAGGATAAAGTTACTTGGCCGAATAATTGTAACAACACATCCCTTTAAGCTGCATTGGCTTTTTGGTCTTATGGAGCCAAGCCATTGCCTATCACACTGCCTGTTAAGCGCATTTTGTTTGATTTAACCAATCATATGATCATACAGGAAGATATGGGGGAAAAATAGCCTTTTCATTTGTGGCTCATGAGTGCAATGTCTTAATAAGAATGACAGCTTTCCTCCCTGCAATGCTAGATCCATTGGTAAAAGTCATCACTCTAGCCCTGAAAGCCAAATGTAGCAACCAAGCAAATTTTACGGCCACGTGTTCAAGGAACTGACGCAAAACCTGAAATACTTTTTGAGATGTGTGGCTCGAGCCTTACTTTACCTGACATGAACCTTAGAGAGAATGAGGGGAAACTGGTGGGGGATATGAGATTATCCCGCATCACGTTTTGCCCTGGTAAGAATCAGAGCAGTGACTTTGGACCTTAAGCAGTGAGCCCATTACGAAATATCCCTGAGCCTGAAAGTCATCAGGGACTGATCCAACAAACCTTTAAAGTAGCTGCTCCATTGTTTAAATGTTGCCATTAGGATTTTGAATGAACTGTCATTATAAATGAAAAAAAAAATGTATGCGTTGATTAAAGATTGCTTTGTGCTCTTTTAGAAGAACTTGCATACTAACAAAAAGTCTGATTGTATTTTGACATTTTGTAAGACTGTAATTTTATTAAGGATAATAAAGATAATTGATTCTGAAAGTGTTGCATTGTATATTTGTTATTTATTTATTATTCATATGTATAGTTTGTAAAGCATATGTTGTACGTGGCATGTTTAGCAATGGAGTTCTTAAGCAATCTGTAAAAAAAAAAAATAGAAAAAAAAAACCTCTGGCTTGATTCCAAGCACCGTAATCTACCCAAAGGAGCTTTAATAGGAACTGACTGAGAAAATTATTTTTATCTGGTTATTTGGAAAATTTAATTTAATAATTTGATTCCATGTCAGTCACCCTTTGCCTCAATATTACTTGACAGTTATTTATAAGGAAAAAATATGACGATGACAGTAGTATAATAAGTTGTTATTTTATTTATTTTGTGTCAAAATTAGTACAATTTAGATGTATTGCAAAACATGACATTTAACCTATCATATTAAGATCAAGTATTATGTTGGGGAAAAAATCTCAAAGGACAAGTCATCAGCTCATGTTTTAGAAAGCAAGAAAAATTATGCAGTGTAAACTTGTATAATGCAATATCAAAATAAATATACTACTATTTTTATGTAATAATAATATCTGGGATATAAATGAGATCACCACAAAATGAATTGACTAATCAATTTCTATCTCTTTCTCATTCATCCTTTCTTGATTTCTGTAATTTAATCATCCTCTGAGATTCCTTCATCTAGTGTAAATCAGATGTCATCAATGAATCACACATACTTTCGATGTAACTTTGGTAGTTATACAAACCTTATAAAGCTGTCAATTGGCTGAAGCTGAATATGGTGCTTTGGTGAAGAAATATAGCTTTATAATTAGAGAATTCTCAGTTAAGAGCCAACGTGTTGCTGAATGAAAGGGGCCATTATGACCTCATAAGGGTCAGAGTCTGAAGATCATGGGATTATGGGATTATGATAGATTATAGAATCACTTCATCACAGTGGCACTTTAGCACTGCTGATGGCTACAGAGCTCTCCATTCCAGTCTCCGTTTGTTGTTAATCATTCTAAAATGTTCCACCTCATTACAAAGGTCGTATGAGAGGTCATCTGGAGGAGACATCGCAGATGCTGATTGGTGTGTCAGAAACCTAAGGTGGATGACTTCTGTGCCCCGTAGCTTCTTTTAATAAGACAACAGGATCACTGTTGGCAAGGCTTACACAGACCCAGGGGGTCTGTCAGAATAAGAGCTTTTGAATAATGGGCTATGGCATAAGGGCAGAAACATCTGACCCCGTTGGGCACCCTGCCCACTCATCTTTGGGTACAGTGCAGCTGGATAAGACGGTTATAAAGCCTCTTGACTAGAATTATAGACAAGATGTCAGGGAGACAAAAGGTGGCCACTGTAGTGCTTCATCGTCATCAATTGATGGGCTGCATTCAATACTATTTCTAATGAATAGCTAAGTAATAGCTACAACATAACAGAAAACGCTGGATGAAATAAATAATTGAAAATAAAATAAATAAAAAATTGCTTCACCAATAAACCTATATATTAATGGCCATGAATTTACTCTCAAAAGTTTTCTAATTAAAATGTTTGTTCACTCTCTTGCGTATTCATACCAAACAATTTTACAACCGTATATTATCTGAAAACATCAGTTAAGAAAGAAAATTGTCAACCAAGCACGAGCAACAATATTACAGTAATATTAATACGTTTCATTTACTCGGTCTGATATTCAACATCACCAAGCATGAAAATATTTGAATGTTAAGTATTCCAGGGAGCCTCGTAATAAATTGTTAACACGCAAATATTCTTCTTTTAGGTTTCAAGTGATTTGAATATATGTCAAATGTATAAGAAGCATGAACACAAATATTAAATATTTATGCAACTGACCTTTATTTTACAATGTCTACAACTAAATATCCCCTGGGACGAAATGTATAAGTAAGTTGTCTTTCATTATAAAAAGAACATTTACTTAGTATATTTATGCATGGAACATATATTTATGAAATGTCACAGTCTTAATTTCCATGCAACTTCTTATAGTTGATTTTTATACAGATTTATGGCTTTGTAGTGCATAACCTCCATGTAATAATGTGTAAATTAAGATGAGGGGTTGTGACCTGCACAATTACTCCCTGCATATTTAACTCTGTCTGATTAATGCAGGATGGTAAGAGCATCTCTCAAGTCTGAAGTAAACAGTCTCATCACTGTAGCTCTTATTTGTTATCTTGTGCTGCCATCATCATTCAGGTCAATGGGATTGAAGAGGAAACGGCAAAGGTTATTGAGGAGGGTTTGAGCATGATCACTTCCTCTCATGTTATTCTCTCATATCAGTATACACACTTGAAGTTTTTCTTTCTTTTGTAAATTATATGGAATTTATTCACAGTTGAACCATCTATCTACATGGAGATGAATCGTACATCAGGTTCATAATATTACTCTGGCGCCATCTATCGATGTAATATGATTTTAAGCCACACTTTGTTTAATGTTTATAGGAGTGAATTAATAGACTGAGACAATATATGTTTTCATGCCATCACTGCTGTATATATATATATAAAAAATCCTACTTAAATCAGACTTTGTTGGTTTGCTGGTTTTCAGCCTGGTCACATGGCTGGTTTTAGTTGGTCATTCTCGGAGGCCATGCATTTAGACCAGTTTAAACCACATAAGACCACCTAACCATAGGATGATTTAAGATATTTTCAGGCTAATTTTAGCTTGCTTTGTCAAACAAGTTTAGTGGGGAAATCCATCATGTCATATTGCGACTGCATATAACAGTCTGAATCTAAAAAACATGTTGCTGAAACATATATTGCGTTTTTTTTTAGCTGACAGTTATGATGTTGAAGATTTCTTATTTTTCAAGAAAAATGCAAATCGCAAACACTGGAAAGTAAGGTGAAAAAACTGTATTCTATGAATTGCTATGTCACTCCAGTTCGTAAACAAACAGAACGGTGCTTCTTTTAATGCTCCCTTTATTTACTAAAACTGGCAACTGTTTGACATTTGGAAATATTTCTTCAGTTTTCCAGCCTGTTGAAAATCCAACTTAAACTGGGGATATTTTGAAACGCGGTTGCTGGTACCTTTAATGCACCAAAAACAGCTTGATAATACATGTTAGCTGTTGATTGAAGACCACTAATGGCCAGCTATAGAAACCAGCAACCAAAAGGCTGCTTTTAATTTCAGGAGTGAAAACCCATTGATGCAACTAATTATTTTTAATATTAATTTATATTTTAATAGAATGAAGCTGAAAAATGAACCAAGCAATAATCTGCAATGGTAAGATGATACACACATTATTTTATATTAGAAGGATACTGTTTATAATAAACATTAGATAAAAGCATTAACTTTTTTCCTGTTTCACTTGTCAGAGAGGACGACAAAAGAGATTTTTTCAGTAACGTGCTGCAAAGCTTGAAAATAAGTGATTTTAAGAGTCACTTCCAGCTGACTCCAACTCAAACTGAGGTACTTTAGTTTATGTTTGTCCAATTTTCTGCTAATCACACTTGTAGTCTGTAAAACAAAATAGTTTTTTGAGTGTGTTTGTAAGAGTTGGTACGGCTGTTGGCATTTTGGAAATGGACTGCCATTATGCAAGAGGAATAGACAAGTGTGGTATGCAGTGCTTGTTAGTCTGGCTCTTTTAACCCAAGAGTCTTACCACAATATGGCAAACTGCTTTCACGTCACTCATTTGTGATCAGCTAGGTGAATTCTGCACCCTTGTTACCAGTATCTTGGTTAATGAAGTCACATCATTGCCAATTCAAACTCTCCACTTTCAGAGCACCTTCTGTCTCCATTCCCAGACTATGCAACAATATAGGACAGAAAATGTTGGAATATGTTGGAAGGACATAATAAAAATAGTATAAGTTGAATTACAAAATCAAGAAGGACAGGTTTTTGTATAATAGGGATCTAATGTTTTCATCTGTAAATTAAAACCAGGGTTTTCAACTTGGGGTCTGTGGGCAGATGTGTAAAACAGGATTTATACTATGCATTTTTAATCCATTATGCATTAAGGAATGTTAATTATAGTTATAAATTAACACTAACATATAAAAATAATACAAAATGCTATTTAAGTCTTTGGGTTGACTAATAACCTGTGTGAGGGATCCCTACATCTGTACAGGATGAAATCCCCTCTTTATTTGAAAGAAAAGAAAAACTAAATCTAAAAGTACGAATTGTGTAAAAACCATAGACTGTATAAAAAGTAAAAACATGTACTACCATAGAGCACATGCGTAGAACACGTACACGCTTGGCGCATACATTTGTCGTCGTGTTTCAGAGCGTCGACTGCAAGCGGCGAGATGTTTTTAACACGATATAATAAAAGTCCATGTTTTGTTAAACGTGGAAATCTAATAATTTTTTATACTACCAGCATGTGATCACAGTCTAATAAATTAAAAACGTATTTTAACAAATAAACTCAGATTTTTACACAAACAAAGACCTGCGGGTCAGTCTTAAAAAATTACACGAAAACCTTTTATTTTGAAAATAATCGCTATCGTTGCAGAAAGTGCCTGGATGCTGGTTTCCCTCTCCAGCATATGTGACTAGTCCTACAGTGGGGCGACTGATAGGGCGGCAAAGCGGCTGAAAAAAACGGGGTTTAAAGCCGCTGCGAAATGGCTGGACAGCAGTTTCAGTACGACGACAGTGGCAACACCTTTTTCTATTTCCTCACGTCCTTTGTGGGACTAATAGTAATCCCAGCCACCTATTACCTCTGGCCCCGGGATCAGAATGCGGGTAAGGCCCCATATGCTAATACACGAAGAGATGAACTGTTCACGTTACATGTCTCTTGATGATAAGTAAGTTACTGATAACTAGATTGCCACCTCTTTGAGGAGCATTTTCTGACATTGCAGTATTCAATAAAACGTATACCTAAGGTAAGCCCAGTAATGACGCTAAGAGCTCGCCTGATTGTTGATACGTAGCATTAGCAGCTCAACTACACTGTATGAGATATTTCCAGTATTTTGAAGTGTCAGTTACCGCTCTTAACGCAGATACTTTTAAAGAGACCTCAGTTTAAATGTCTATTTGAGCATTGCTACCTTCACGTACAAGCGTCCTTCGTTAATTGTCATCTGTTTGATGTGTGACAAACACATTGCTTTAAGATCAGTTGATCTGATAATATAATGGTCGCCATTGATCATTACTGGTTTCTTTCCCGTATGCATGGCATTCACTGCCACTCCCACTCACTTTTCTGCATGTGTTATGAAATGATGCAAGGTATCTGTTTATTTAGTTGTACATTTTGGTATATGCACGTTCTTGTGAATTGTACTCTCTCATGAACTGCACTTTTGCATACCGTTTACATGCATCAGATCGACAACTTTAAGTCAGTCGAAGTCAAATTCGCACTAAATGAACCCATGTTTGCAGACAATGGTTTGTAGATTATGCAGTTGTGCAAATAAATTATGCAGTGTGCACAGTATCACATTTATACAAGAAAGGCTCATAGGTTTTTGGTTTTATAGTCCATTATGGCTCAATATTTTCATGTCAGACTGAAAACCTTTCAGATATCAATGAAGATGGGTTTATTGTACACAAATCCTCTTCCTCTGTTTATTCTCTTATATAACAATACAATTTTGGCATATTTTGAGACCGCTTTTGTAATCTTGCTCTAAATGTAAGAAAGTTACACAGGGTCACATTTTGCAGTACCTCACTAACTAAAAAGTAACTGTTCTATACCATGCTTTATGAATATGTTAATACTTTTACTTTATATAATTTGCTGTTACAATGGCATTTTACTGTAGAGGTAGGATCTATATGTTTGCATGGTGGGTGTGAGTTAGATTGCACAATGCTACTTTTTTCTCATTGTTGTCCATTATATAAATGAATTTACAGAGCAATTAAGATTGAAGAGCTTACGACGAGTCCATGGAAGATGTCTGTGGTATCGCCTTCGGCTGATGAAATCACAGCAGAGCATTGTTCCAACACTTAAGTAAGTGATTATGTTTGTGTGAAATTAAAGGCATTTCAGGGGAATCAATCTCATTTAGCTCATTGCGCCTACTGTTATTATGACACACTGCACTTGTGTCCTAGCTGTTTGCTGTTTATAAACATTTAGTTTTTAACATGCACACATTTTTGGTCGGTTTCTGGATGTATACAGTGTGCACTGGACAAACAAAATTAATTGGATATCACTACCTCTTAAAAATCATGCAAAGTGCAAAAATATTTAATTAGCTATTTATGCATTAAGTATATTAAAAGATGTAAAAAAAAGCATATTTTGTATTAATTGTTAACATGAATTAAAATCAAGGGGACAACAATGCTTTTAGGAGAGTCTTGCAACAGATATTAACACTTTTTTTATACGATTAATGAATTTTCGGACACCAATCAAGAGTCATTTTATTGTGATGGTCTGATTTATTTATTTATTTTTTATATAATTCTGTGGCACCTGCCACAATGGTCAAAATGGATGAAATTATTAATTCTTAAGCATGTCAGTGACATCAGACACTCGTCAAAGCTGTGCACGGTCTATTTAAAGAACAAAGCTTGAATAAGATGTGTGGAGTATTCTGAAATATCCCTTCTTTCATAGCTTAAATCTGCTCTTTTATGCTATTTAGTCATCATGATGTATAGCAGCTGCTGTCTATTTTATTGTAAATTTTGGTCACATGCTAAAAATGTACTTCTCTTTTAGAAAATCAGCCCTGTTGTTTGGGTGGGCAGTATTTCTTCTCCTGGCCTATAAGGTGTCTAAATTAGATCGAGAGTACCAGGAGTATAACCCCTATGAGGTCCTCCACTTGGAAGCAGTAAGGATGCATTTCTTGTCTTATTCTTTGTCATTTTAATCTCTAACCTGTTTCTTCTCAAGATTAATAGATCCATTATGTTTCTGTTTAGGGAGCGTCTGTTGCTGAGATTAAGAAACAGTACAGAGTGCTGTCTCTGAAACACCATCCTGATAAAGGTGGAGATGAGGCCATGTTCATGAAGCTTGCTAAAGCTTACTCTGCGTAAGACTGCTGTCACCACCTCTTTTATTTACTGTTGCCTTTTACATTTAATGTCATGTTATTTATAGCAGTCGCAACTCATTTTTCTATGTGGGTTGGTGTTGGTGTTGCAGTGTGTAATTATAGGTGCAGCACAATACCGTTCATAAAAGCTATTTGTAAAAATGTCATCCACTGAGCCTCCTCATGCAGCACCTTTCTGTTATTTGTCAATATTGCACTGCGTGTAATCATTTGGGTTTTTGAAATCGTTTTCCATGCTGATACATTCTCACAGTTTAACGAATGAGGAAGCACGGGATAACTGGGAGAAGTATGGCAACCCTGATGGCCCAAGAGGTGACAGTTTCTTAACTTGTCAACTTATTTCTAAACAAATTTCCGTTAGTATAACCTGTGTTGAAAGTTCATCATTATTCTGTCTTTTTACTGTTGATCAGTGACAAGTTTTGGAATCGCTCTTCCTGCGTGGATTGTTGATCAGAAAAATTCCATGCTGGTAGGTTCACCCACTCATTTTTTCCAGCTGTCACTTAAGTCTTGACCAAATTTAAGTGTCAACTAATAATTGAATAAATACACTAAGAATGCAATAACTTGCGAAACCTGTTTGCATGTGCCTTTCACAGGTGCTGCTGGTCTATGGGTTGGCTTTTATGGTTATACTTCCTGTGGTTGTGGTAAGCCATTCTTTTAGAGCGATAAATAACTTTGACATGAGATGACATTAAATAAAACAAGTTTGGGGTCAGTTAGATTTATTTCTTTTTAGGTTTTTTGAAAGAAGTCTATTATGCTGATCAAGATAATTGATCAAAATACAGTAAAAACAGTAATATTGTTTATTATTATTAGAGTTTCAAACATCTCTTTTCTATTTTAATGTGTTTTAACTCATTTATTTATATTTAAATTGGAAATCTGAATTTTCATCATCTGTGGCTCAAGCTAGAGTAACATTATAATAGTCAGTGTTGATAATCGTAAGGATAATTTGTATAATTATAATGTCTTTATCACTAATGATCAATTTTAATGCATCCTTGCTAAATAAAAAGCATAATTTTTTTTTTTTTATTGACCCCCAAATTTTCAAAAGGTAGTGCACAAGTGCTTGGAAACTAGTATAGAAACCCATTCTGTTCATTAATATTCTGATACAAACAATAGTAACTAGCCTTTTTGTTTAGGGCACATGGTGGTACCGCTCCATCCGCTACAGTGGTGATCAGATCCTCATCAACACAACACAGCTTTTCATGCACTTTATGTACAAAACGCCTACAATGAACATGAAACGTAAGTTGAAGAAAAATATTGTATGCCCTCTTTCGATCTCTTAGAAACCTCCGACTGAGTCTTTTCTGTGTTTGACAGGATTGGTGATGGTTTTGACGGCAGCATTTGAATTTGATCCTCGTAGTAACAAAGAGGCCATCATAAGACCAACAGACAACATAGAAGTTCCACAGGTAAAATGTTCAAACATATATGTATTTTGTGCTAAAGATTTAGAATGCTTAATGAAGTGGCTAGTGGATAATGATTAAATCGAATGCTCGTGTTGTGTTGCTTTGTGCAGTTGATTCGGGAGTTGGGAAACATTAATGTGAAGAAGAAGGAGCCTCCGTTCTGCTATCCCTACAGCCTGAAGGCTCGAGTCTTACTTCTTACACACCTTGCCAGGATGGATGTTTCTGAGAACATAGAGGAGGGTAAGCATTCACAAACACCTCTCAAGTGTCAACATTTAATCCTGTTAGATAATAGCAGACCAACTACCAGCTTACAGGCAATATATTAAACCAAATATGTGTTATCCCTGGGAATTACATCCATGACCTTGGTGTTGCTAATGGCAAGCTTAATTAATTAGCTGTTTTATATCTTCTGCAGATCAAAGGTTTGTGGTGAAGAAGTGCCCTGCTTTACTACAGGAAATGATCAATGTCGGCTGTCAACTTACTATGATGGCAACCAGCAGAGGAGGTAATTATGTAATTAATATGAGTATATACATTACTGTTCATAGGTTTGATCAGTATGAATTATGTGATGAAATTAATCTTTTATTCCAGCATGGATGCATTAAACGGAGCAGAAGTTGACACTAAATACAACATTGTAAAAAAAAAAAAAAAAAAAAAACTTCCTCAAAAATATTAAGCAGCACAACTGTTTTCGGCATTAAGAAATACAGGTCCTTCTCAAAAAAATTAGCATATTGTGATAAAAGTTCATTATTTTCCATAATGTAATGATAAAAATGTAACTTTCATATATTTTAGATTCATTGCACACCAACTGCAATATTTAGGGTATTTTATTGTTTTAATACTGATGATTTTGGCATACAGCTCATGAAAACCCAAAATTCCTATCTCAAAAAATTAGCATGTTTCATCCGACCAATAAAAGAAAAGTGTTTTTAATTAAAAAAAAAGTATATACACTCAATACTTGGTCGGGAATCCTTTTGCAGAAATGACTGCTTCAATGCGGCGCGGCATGGAGGCAATCAGCCTGTGGCACTGCTGAGGTGTTATGGAGGCCCAGGATGCTTCGAAAGCAGCCTTAAGCTCATCCAGAGTGTTGGGTCTTGCGTCTCTCAACTTTCTCTTCACAATATCCCACAGATTCTCTATGGGGTTCAGGTCAGGAGAGTTGGCAGGCCAATTGAACACAGTAATACCATGGTCAGTAAACCATTTACCAGTGGTTTTGGCACTGTGAGCAGGTGCCAGGTCATGCTGAAAAACAAAATCTTCATCTCCATAAAGCTTTTCAGCAGATGGAAGCATGAAGTGCTCCAAAATCTCCTGATAGCTAGCTGCATTGACCCTGCCCTTGATAAAACACAGTGGACCAACACCAGCAGCTGACATGGCATCCCAGACCATCACTGACTGTGGGTACTTGACACTGGACTTCAGGCATTTTGGCATTTCCTTCTCCCCAGTCTTCCTCCAGACTCTGGCACCTTGATTTCCGAATGACACTTTTTCCTTCCCACAGACTTCCCAGCCTATTCGTTCAGAAATTTCTTTCTGTGTCTTACCCTCTCGCTTGAGGGTGTCAATGATGGCCTTCTGGACAGCAGTCAGTTCGGCAGTCTTACCCATGACTGCGGTTTTGAGTAATGAACCAGGCTGGGAGTTTTTAAAAGCCTCAGGAATCTTTTGCAGGTGTTAATTTTGTTAATTAGTTGATTCAGATGATTAGGTTAATAGCTTGTTTAGAGAACCTTTACAGGAAATGCAAATTTTTTGACATATGAATTTTGGGTTTTCATGAGCTGTATGCCAAAATCATCAGTATTAAAACAATAAAAGACCTGAAATATTTCAGTTGGTGTGCAATGAATCTAAAATATATGAAAGTTTAATTTTCATCATTACATTATGGAAAATAATGAACTTCTATTACAATATGCTAATTTCTTGAGAAGGACCTGTATGTCTTGAGCACTTGAAAACATATTAGAATGATTTTTAAAGGATCATGTGACACTGAAAACTGGAGTTATGATGCTGAGAATTCAGCTTTGCCATCACAGGGAAAATTAAATTTTTTAATGTATTAAAAAAAAGAATAGAGTTATTTGAAACTGTAGTAATATTTCTTCTTATTGCTTAATGTATATTTCATCATGCATAAGAGACTTTTTTTTTTTTTTTAAACATGAAAAAAATATTTTGAAAGGTAGTATATAATATGATGCATGATTGAAATACGATTTTTGCTGATTTTGGTTTTATAGGTCTTCGGGCTCCCAGGTTGTCATCCATAGAGAACTGCATGAAGTTGTCTCAGATGGTGCTTCAAGGACTGCAGGAGGCCAAGTCTCCTCTGCTTCAGCTGCCCCATTTTGAAGAGGAGCACCTCCGATACTGTATCTCTAAGAAGGTACATCTTTCTCAGAGGCATTGCAGCACAGAAAACTCTGTTAGATACCCCAGTTAAATTTCTAAATATGGCCCACCTTTCTCATCAGTATAAGGTAAGAACATTGCAAGATCTTGTCAGTCTGAAGGACTCTGACAGGAGAAACATGCTGCGGTTCCTGGGGGAGGAGAAGTATGATGAGGTCATGGCGGTCCTCGGGAGCTTTCCCTGTATCAACATGGAAACCAAACTTCAAGGTAAGATTGTTCAGCAGCATTTGAACACTCATACATTTAAATAAAAACCATTACATGTGATTTAAAGACTTCAACTCTTTGTGTTTCATTGCCCCATAGTGTTGGATGATGAAGATAGCAATAACGTCACGGCAGGATCCATTGTCACAGTTACCGTCACTTTGACAAGGAAGAGAATGTCTGTAAGTAGCATATTTGAGAGCCACCATTTTTTGAGGGTGAGAGTTGAATGCTATTCAAATATAGCAGTTGATTTATGTTATATACCCTATGTATTATGCAAAGTGATTATGGTCATGGTATAGCACATCTTGCAGTTGCAGCAGGCATCCACAAGAGGTCAATGCTATGCTTCTTTGGTTTTTAGGTTGAGAATTAATTTCAAGCAAGACTACCTACTACCATAACAGTCTGTATTCTTTTTAAAAAGCGCAACAACATTTGTACTAAATTTCTGTTTGTATTTAGGAGATGTTTGAGAAAGAGGACGCACCGGTACCAACAGAGGAAACTAATGCAGAGGAGGTAGTAATGCTATTCAAGCTATGTGTTTGGCGGACATAATTTTATAACAAATTAAAAATGCATATTTACATTTTGTTATTTGCTTGTAATAATGTCTAAAAGTATATGAATATTATTTTGTAATTTGCAGCAAGGTGATGCCAAAAACAAGCCAAAAGTTTGGCAAAATAAGAATAAAGGAGCTAAGAAAGCTGCCAAGTCCAAAAAGAAGAAACTGACTAAGAAGAAACCAGTCACCCAACAGCAAGCCAAGGGAGACAAGGCCAAACACCCCAATGGCAGTGTGGCAGAAAATGTAAGGATTCTAAAACTATAGACCTGTAAATGTTCAGTGTTACACAATTGTTTGACTTTTAAAGAAACAGACTTTCATTTTATCCATTCAAAAAGTCCCGAAAGATTTTTTTTTTATAGAAATGTATACTTTTATTCAGCAAGTAAGCATTAAATTGACAAAAATGAGAGTAGATTGTTGTAGATTTACATTTCAATTAAATTATTTTGAACTTAAAAAAAAAAAAAGTATCGCTTTGATAATAATAATAATAAATATTTTTCAGAATATTAGAAAGATTTCTGAAATATATGGCACTAAAGAATGGAGTAATGGCTGCTGACTATTGAGCTTTGCTATCACACAAATCAGTTATATTTTAAAATATATTAAAATAGAAAACAGTTGAAATTGTAACAATAGTCCAAAATATTGCTGTTTTTTGATCAAGAGGTTTGTTTCAAAAACTTTTAAAAAATCGGTGTATATTATGTTATTTATTCATTTTAGTCAGATTTACTATGATGCTCATTTGCATCTGCATGTGCTTATATTTTCATTCACAGGATGTTGCTCCTGCATCAAAAGTGGAAGAGGACGATCTTTCTGATAAAGGCAGTGAATCAGATGAAGCAGAGGGAAATAAGGACTCTCCCAGCGAGAGAGATGAGGAGAGCGACAAGCAGAGTGACACTGAGGTGGACGAGATTGCCGGAGATGATGAGGAGGTGTGTGTCATATCCTTCTGAATGCTGATGTGACTGCCGATGGTAGTCATTGCAGTGCAGCTTTCCATAACCAGCATGTCTTTTTCCGTAGGAATGGGAGGCACTACAACAGAGCATTCAGCGCCGTGAAAGGGCACTGTTGGAGACCAAGTCTAAGGTCACACATCCTGTGTACAGTTTGTACTTCCCTGAGGAGAAGCAGGAGTGGTGGTGGCTCTACATTGCAGATAGGAAGGAACAGACGCTGGTGTCTATGCCCAACCACGTCTGTACACTCAAAGACTCAGAGGAGGTGAGGCCACAACCACCTGTTTGTGCTTTTTTCATTCAGAAAGGGTGACATTGTGTTACTCGGAGTGGAATAAAAAATATTCTGGGCATGAAAGTGACTTAAAACTTAAAAGTCGTGGAAATTTGAGGAAAGTTGCTCAGAAATGTTTTTACTGGCTAGACAACATTTTGAGTAAAGGCTGTGTAAAGTAAATTGTGCTAACAAATCATAGTGATATTTAATTTGTGAGCAGTGTAATTTATTAATATTTTAAATTAGCATTTTTTTTATATTTATCGCATATATATATATATATTAAATGTAAAATGTAATTTAATTTAATTTTATATATATATATATATATATATATATATATATATATATATATATTTATTTCAATAAAGCTAAACAACCAAATGTTTAATAGTTTTAGTTAAAGGGGTCATATGTTGTTATTTAAAATGTTTGCTTTCTCTTTGGAGTGTTACAAGCTCTTGGTGCACGAAGAAGATCTTTAGAGTTGCAAAGACTAAAGTCTCAAATCCAGAGAGATAGTCAACCATGGCCCCCTAAAACGGCTCGTTCTAACATGCCCTCACATGTTTATGTCACGATGTGGGAAGATTTGCACAACACCGCCCAAATGTTCACGAAAAGAAAGAAGGTTTAACCTTTAATCTCGCAGTTGCCGCCGGCACAATGTGGTGGAAATGCTGTGTGTTTCCTTGTGAAAGTGAAACTACTTAGTTTGGCCTTCCAAAAGAAGACACAACTAGAACTTAGTGGTTAAGTTGTATTTAAAACACTGTTCCAGAACAGTTCAACCCAAATATTCAGAAAATGTGCAAATGTGCAGCGCATTTTATGGTGGACGAGGACTGTTTCCTGAACCATAGCCTACAATGCTTCTGTGCACAAAGGCTTTTACTATAAAGTGTGGCAATTCCAACTTTGCATGGACAGTCTGGCACTTCTGACTCACAGTCAGTAAGTATGTTTACATATTTATAGAATTTGCCACTGATTATTAAAATGCAAGATTTGAGCAGTGTAGAGTAGCGCTTGTTGTTTGTCATTTCTCAGATCACAGATGCAGACATAGTTTTGTTTATGCCAGCGTCTGTTTTACATTATAATCCTATGGAGTAAACAGTGTTTTCAAAAAAGTCTTGAGCGCTTTTTAAAAAATCACTGCCAGCAAGGGTTGTAAAGGTACGCAAAAATCACTGTTCGGTTCGTACCTCGGTTTTGAAGTCACGGTTCGGTTCATTTTCGGTACAGTAAGGGAAAGAAATGCAAACATTAAACTGCAGGTTGTTGTTTATTACTATAAACTTTTTTTTTAAACAATTTGTTTAAAATATATATAAAATAAAAAAATAATAAGAAATAAAATACTGCTGCAAAGTTCTCCAGTTTTTCGTTTCAGTTTTTAGACCTGCTCAGATTTCGTTATTGTGTTGGACCGATTGGAATTAAGAGCAAAGGTCTGTTTAAATGCCGACGGGAGCTGCGTTTTAATTACAATCGTTTTTTTCCTAGTTGTAGTGATGTTCACACTCGCGTGAGGCCTTTTGAAAACCTTAGGCCGGTGACACACTGGCATATTGCACCTGTCAAACATAGTCTATTTTGCCGTCAATACTGTTGACGGTGTCCTTTATCAGTAGGCTTTATATTTATGCCCAACATGAAGTATAGATATTGTTGTCGTGAAGATAGATATTGTTTGTTATTACAAAAGAAATAACAAAGCATTTGGAACCAGAATAAATAATGGCAAAAACAAATTGCCGCACTAGAATTAATTGTGATATGGTGTTCTGTCATTATAATATAGTAAAGTATGTTTGATTGTGTGTGTGTGTGTGTGTGAGACTTGCTGAGTGCTCTAGCTACATTGTCTCCTGCACAGCAGTTTTCCCCATAGCCTGTTGCCAGGCAACCTCCATACTGCAGTCTCTGTCTGGTTACAGAGCAGCCAGACGCCTGTCATAATTCTGTCTGACACACAGAGGGCTTCCTCTCTGTGAGGAGCATGAGAATGCAGTGTAAACAAAAGGGTCATAAATTATCCCATATCTCCCAATTACTCCTCCGTTTTAGGTTTTGCAGAGTTGTGTAAAGTGATCAATGATTATCTAAACTTCCTGTTTGCCTCAGGTTGAACTGAAATTCCCCGCTCCATCCAAAACCGGAAACTATCAATACTCTGTGATTCTCAGATCAGATTCATTCATGGGACTAGATCAGATCAAGCCACTCAAGGTCAGTTTTTATATATTTATAATATTAATACTATTTTTTTTTTGGAAATGTTTTCTTCTATATCTTATTTCTAAAATATTGATTTAAGTTTTTATACATTTTATAAAATATTTTAAAACAATGCATGTTTAAAGTTTTGGGTTGGTTAAATTTTTTATAATGATTTTTAAAGTCTTTTATGTTCACCACAGCTGCTTTTATTTGATAACAAATACAGCAAATAGTTATAGTGTTAAATATTATTACAATTTTAAATCACTTTTTTATTATAAAAAAATATATATATTATTTTATTTCAATGTGTTTTATGTAATTTCCTGCGATAAAAGCTGTTTTTTCATCAGCCATTACTCCAGTCTTCAGTGTCACATAATCCTTCAGAAATATTTCTAATATGCTGATTTTGTGATCAAGAAACATAATTAATTTCTTTAAAAAAATATAACGAAAGACATATGTATTATAAATGTTATATATATATATATATATATAATACATAAAATGTGTATATATATGTGTGTGTGTGTGTGTGTGTGTGTGTGTGTGTATATATGTATATATATATATATATATATATATATATATATATATATATATATATATAATATTTATTATACATTTTAAGATATTCACCAGAACCTTTGTGAATTCTTTTTTTTTCTTTTTTTTTTTCTTTCTTTTCAGCTGGAGGTTCATGAGGCGAAGGCCATGGTGGATAACCACCCTCAGTGGGATATCCCAGAAACTGAGGAAGAGGAGGATGACCAGGAGGACAGTGATGGCATTGAGGAATCTGAGGAAGATGAAGAAGACAATGACTAAACCAGTCATTTCATGCAAACTTGAGCACAGCTCATACACCCTTGTGCCCACTCATGCGCGTGCACACACACACACACACGCTCCTACACATCCACATAACCCCAGACATTGACGTCTTCTGGGTCACCACACACTGGAGGCAAACAGGAGACAAGGATGTTGACGCCCCATGTTCCTGTTTAAAACAATCATGAATCACAAATCTGTCCTCCAATGAAAATAAGACATAAGGAACTGTTGGTTATCTTTCCCTGCGTTCGTCCAGTCGTTATCAGTGGGCTGTGACATGTGACAGTGGTTATTTGTGGGGTCCAGCTGTGTTTCAGATTCCTCTCTGCTTGATGAAAAAGATGCATCGATGCAACCAATGCATCGGAAAAATAAAACCCAGAATACCGCTGAAAAATCACACACCTCATGACTGTCATTTTTCAATATCACCGTTTATGCTTCAAGGGTGTTTTCTACCTTATCATTTTGTAGTTTTATGTAGTTTATTAGATATCAGATTTACCAGGTGTTTCCACTTTTTACGAGGCTGTGTGATGTGTAATCTGGAGTAAGCATGAACCACAAGGGTGTGGATGTTTTCTGAGCTTGAGCAGGAATTATGGGATGAAGGGTACTGCACTACTGTGGGTTGCATCTCAATTCTTTATGGTCATCAAGTGTGAAAGTCCAATACATTTATAAATCTCACCTATTGTAACAACTTCCAGCTTTTCTCTTCACTAGCACAGGTTGTCTCAGCCTCACGAAAAAAAAGACTGCAGACATTCCACAGGCAGGTCTATGGTTTAGTCCTGATTTAACTCCTAATGTCGCTTTACCTAGAACTGCTGTCTGTCTGTTCCACAAAAAAAAAGCAAGCTGATATAAGAAAGATTTCTTGGCACTGTGTCATAACAGTCTAAGTAATCCAAGGTTTGGATTTGTGAAAAAGAGCATTTTTTTTCTTCTCCTTTCATCAGTTACACTAATCTCTTGGCCATGGGGCAGCAAAAGATGGTTGGGTGTCTTTTTGAACCAAAAAATTATTACATTAATTTGTATTTATATATAATTTTGTCTTGCATTCCACACTCATCAAATATGAATGCCTTATTCGATGTACAGATTTTTTTGAAGCCACAACTATTGCAGATGGTTTGTTATAGAAACGAATTATTTAGGGTCTATGTTTATTTTTGCGTGTTTTGTGCGTGGCGGGATGCCAACCATGCTCAAACTTGAGGGTATATTTAGCTTTTTTTGTGGATATGATTATTTTCATCTATTTTAAATGTTATTTTGCACCAGTGGACGGTCTGACAGCATATTGGAAGTGCTGATTTAGTGGTTATGAAAATATTGGTCTGGTCTGTTCATTTGTCAATTAGTGGGAGAGGTTAAGATGACTGATAAGAAATTATTTGAGTTGTAAAAATGCGTATGAAATGTAATTTCAATTGTTTGTTTGTTTTTTTGTTTTTTTTTAAATCATGAATTAATGACAGGAAATTGAATTTTCTTGTTTGTTCCCAATATTTAAAGTATGTAGGTACATTTGGAAAACTGCAAATGTCATTAGAAAATATGATAATTATTTTACTTATTTCCCCACCAGTGTTCATTAGCATAAACACAATGCAATCTTTACTGACATAGGGAAAGTGTCATTCTGGTTGCATGTAACACAACCAATTTTATACAGTTATAACAGTTTAAATAGGCAGATAAATAGACATTTTAGTATTATAGTTCTGAAAAAGATTGTAGCCTCATAATTCATGCTGTGAAAGCTATGAACCGAAGGGCCCAGATTATGAGAAATCATCTCTTCATAGACACACAGAGAAACTCACTGGCCAGAAAAGGGGTGAATTGCCTAGTAAACAGTATCTGCTACTTTTGTTTACAAGAAAGCTGTCATTGTAAATGGAAAATATATATTATTTGTATTTAAATAATTTCAAATAAAATAACTTTTTAAAAGATTTTCTTTTTAATTACACATGATTGAAAATGTATCCACTGAAACGGCGTCTTTCTTTGATAAATACATGGTTTTATGAACTTGCCACGCTTTTTTCTGAAGAAAAGGAGACATTTTGACATTTTCATAAAAGGAATATTTGCTAATGATCTGTTCAGTATTAAACAAAGGAAAATGAACATTATGTCAAAGTGCTACAGAGAACATCCTGCTTCACTCTCAAACAATCAATTACTAAGCTCTTGCCAGGCTAATATCTAATATAAGTGTTTGTCAGGTATGCAATCTGGACTTTAGTCGCTTGAATTAATAAGAAAAGCCAGCTGTTCCTAAATATCTAGATGTTGTTGAGAGGCTCTTCCTGAACAATCCACATTCATCCACATTTTTGGCCACTTGTAAGTAGGTTAATTGTTGCCCTTATAAGGATCTTAATGTAACCTATTAAACCAACAAGTCTTGAGTGTGGAGAAAAGTTACAACTTCACCCGAAGACACGTCAAAATTTTAAAATAATAAAAATCTGGAAATAACTAGATTCGGTATAGATGAGATTTAGCTATAAGTCTCCATTATATGGAACTGATTTTCCTAATAATATAGGTTACTTTGTCATATTTGCCGTATTTTGCAAGTAACACGCACACACCGTTGGCTTTGACACGGACATGCAATATTGGCTAAAAGCGAGACCAATATCAGTTTTTGTCCCATTGACCTTGTATGGCGTCCCGAACAGGTTGCTTTACATATTCAACACCCAAAACCAACATAGGATATGCGAATCTTTCTATTTTCGACCCCCACTTCTGATTTTCAATAGCTTTGAGGACATGACCACAAAGAACAGTGTCATATTTTCAAATAACTCAGTAAATAAATAAATAAATAAAGACTTGTTAGTCAACTGAATCATGCAAGTGCATGAGACATCAAGAAAGGGAGCACATTTTCATTCTATAGAAATTTGAGTAAAATTATTTAATCTGGGAAAGATGTAAAATAAAAATAAATCAGATAGCCATATCACATTGACAATGACCGGGCATTTTGGTCTTAAACATTGCGAGATCTTTCATTTTTACAGAAAGACGGGCTAATTAATTTAATTTTGAATTCATAGGCTGAAGACTGCTGGTTGATAAAATTAGTATTTAGCTTACTGTAAATTAGAATAATATTTGCACTGAATTTCGTAAAAAAAAAAAAAACAGATCTGTCTTATAGTGTAGGCCTATTTAAAAAAAAAAAACCTGATAAACCTAATTATAGTGGCCTTGTTTTATGCAATGTGCTCTTATGAGAGTTGTTGATGTACACATCAAAATAATAATAATAATAATTAAACTGAGTCTTCTGTATTTATTAGGCAACATATGTGGACAATATAAGACAACCGTTAAACATCTTAAGTTCAGAAACGTTGCACACATAATCGGATCTAAAACAGTGTTTAAATTAGCCCACAATCCTCCACGGAATTTCACAAAAAGCTTTATGTGGGCTCAAGTGGGTTTGTTCCAAAACCCCAAAACCGAAGAGAGATTAGATTCCTTGCTCCCTATTCAGACACATGCAGTATTTTGAGCAATAGATTTTTGGGATGCAGTCGGATATCCTGTCTGGGTTTTTTCACCCCACATCGTTTTGCATACCTAGGCGAAATATAGAAACGTTTCACCAAACGCCCCCGTGGCTTGCCATTTAATTAGTTCCCCGGGGTGCGGATCAGTTTGGCACCGTGTCTGCGTGCAAGCGAAACCGGCTGTTTGTTTTTTTTTGCTCCCGGAGCCCTGGCCGCGTCCTCGCGCGACTTCACTTCTGCACCGGCGGCGCGGGAGGAAATCGAGCCCGCAGTCCAGCTGCTGCAGCTGGGCTAAATTGTACCGCACGACTCCGACAGGCGACAATCTAAGCGCTGCAGAAGTCGACAAGCAGAGGTAAATCAGTTTTGCATTTGCTGCTTTTTCCAGTGGATCTCTTTGCAGATGTCAAGTTCGTCGATGCAAATGTGAAATGGCCACTGCGATGTTGTCTGACTGGTGATTAATCAACATAGGTTGTAATAATTTTAATAACTTACTGTTCAGTACATGTCTGTCTATTTTTAAAAATGTTTTGTGATTAGATTTGCATTTATTGATATTATTCTGAGATCTACGTTGGTGCAAGTATTTAAAAAAGAAAAGAAAAGAAAAAAAAGAAACATTATCTGATTGAGATACCTTTACCTTGGTACATTTAGACGCTCTGCAGCTTGCTTGCTAGTTTCCTAATTTTATGAAATATTGTATCATGAAACCATGTATCCACACAAATTTTATAGCTCTGTACTTTGTCCAAAGATTGTCAAATTGTTACTTATTTCTCCTGATTTTTTGGGAGAACTTCTGAGGCGAAGTTGATATTTAAATGAATCATCATTGAGATCTCCATTATGTAAGTCTTCTGATTTATGAAGGATCAACCTCTGAGCAATCAACATTTCCTTTGGGTAGGGTTGTTTATGTGTTCTGTTCTGCTGGGACAATCTATCCACCCCACCTGTGCTGGCTTTTGTTTCGCTGTCATGTTCTTTTAAAAACTAAAGGATTGCAGTGCAGCCTGGGGGCAATAGTGAGATTTGTGAATAAGAAAGCTGATAATTATTTTGCTTTATTGCTTTCAGCTAAGCAAACAACTTTTTTGCAGACAAAAAAAAAAAAAAAAAAAAAAAAAGAATGAAGAGGTTTTAATTATCAGAACCATTTGTGGGCCCTAATTTCTTATTCCCCATTGGACTTTACATGACTTGAAACTTACAGTCCCGTTTTCTAATAGTCATCATTCTGGTATAATTATTAAACCTCAAGTAATGTTTTTGGAAAAGAGCAACTTCAAGGATTAAGCATGCTTGAAATGAATCCTGTGAAGGTCCTTTTCCCTCTTGACATGAACACACACATACACGGTGCAGTGGTGTGTGTATTAACAGACCCTCAGGCACTGTGTCAGAGTGAATAAGTGGATACACACATTCTTTATTATTGAACCAAATAAGCCACTAGAGATGGATTGTGGGAAAGTGTGTTTGGTTACAAGGTTAGAAAAACACTGCATTAACAGAGCACTTCATGGTCATGCAAAAACAGCCCTGCCCTTTTACAGTTTATGGTATGGATAGTGTGAGGAAATACCACTAAACGACAAATAAATATTTTTCTTTTGACCTTGTGGTGAGGCATCACAGATATCAGCAGGATGTTGCCACACATGGGACATTCAAATTCACACTCTGGTCTGAAAATGGACCTGAAATAAGACTTGATTGTTGAGTAATTGGCCCAAAAGTGGCTAATCTTTTTTTATTTTTTGGTAGACAGAGTGCTTTTCCAAGTGTCGATACAAGTGATTCTTGAGAGTATGATTGAGATTTAGCTGGGTGAAATTATTGAACCTGAAGGTCATTCCGATGATCTGCGCCATGAACTCCCCAATTTATAAATCAGTTTACAAAACCTTCCCCACATGACCTCATTCACTAAGACCCTCCCTGTTTCTGATTGTGCTACTTTGAAGAAAAACAACATCATGAAATTGCCTCTAAGTGGCACTTTTGTATACAGCGTCCTTCTAAATCTTGCCTTTTGACCCTTGGCTCCCATTCTTACTTTTTAAGAAGATATTCAAATATGTCTCCTGTTGTGGAAATGCATGCAGTAAAGCTAAAGGAAAGTGTATTTGAATAATTTTAAGATTTTGTTGTGTATGTGGGTTTGTTGAATTCATCATAAACATATATATATATATATATATATATATATATATATATATATATATATATATATAAATTTTTTATTGCCTACTTTTTATTGTGATCTCTCTCTCTCTCTCTCTCTCTCTCTCTATATATATATATATTATGCTCAGCAATGCATCATTTATTTAATCAGTAAAAACAGTAATGATGTGAAATATTTATATATATAAATAATTATGCTCAGCAATACAGCATTTAATTCATTCCTGCTGGCCAAACATAATTTTCAGCAACCATTAATTTAATGATTTTCTTTTTGTCTAAATAAATTAAAAATAAAACGTTAAACTAAAATCAATGAATTAAAAAATACTATACGTGAATTTATGCATAACAGCATTATAATTTACAACATTAAAATGTATAATTATTTTGATATTTTATTGAAAAGACAATTTACAGTGTTATTAAATTATAAGTGTTTAACTTTAAGTCAGCATATGACATGTAATATTAAAGTCAACCTTTATTATGTGACTCCTCAACGTAAAATAAAAGTACTTTTTTAGGCCAGTGAGTCATGTTTACATATATATTTTAACAAATAAAAAAATTACTGAGTGCAGCCTTTAGGCATTTCAACATTCCAGAATGTGTGTGTGTAGTGAATATGAATCAAGAAGGTCAGTTTGCACTTGTCCTGGGCACAAGCGAATTTTAATGTTTAAATTTGGAATTTGTCTGTGTCTTTTGCTTCGAAAGTAATTTCTCAAGGGGAACCTAAGCCTCTCTGCACATACAGAGCACAAGGGCAAATACGAATAAATATGATAAAATATGGATGAATGCTAATAAAGCACTGGCCAAGTATGGCCCTCAATAAAAGGATTATCTGGAAGGGCACGCATTATTACAGGGACAGCTGCCGGTCTGTGCAAAGCACGCAAACTTCTGCATCCAGATTGCTCATCTCCGTTTTTTACATTTATTATATAAAAAATAAAAGGGATGATGGTTCAGGTTTGATTTTAGGATAATGAAGCAGAGCTCTCTTTTGCACTGATTCGTTGTACTGAAGGCTAAGGAAGTTCAATTGTAATCTGGCTCTCAGGATGTGATATGACTGGCACATATCAGCTAGGGCCCATTACTCTAATTAAACTACATAAAAATGGTTCAGTATTCAACCCCCTAGTGAAATGACTTCCATTAGTCACTGTTTACAATCCTTTGTTATCTATTCAGAGGCTAGCAACCATTGATTCATTGATTCTGTTTTGCTGTGCACTTCATACACGTACAGTTATGCACAATTTAAATAAATAACTATTTTAAACATGCAATACAATGTAATACTCTATGAAATGGTGCAACACTTACAAAAAAAAACCCTGAATACTTACAAATGTAACTGTAATTTGAATTTTTCCATTTGGTGCACATTATGATGCACATTTTAATATCAAGTGTTTCTCCAAACAGGAAATCTGGACACATAATTAAAATCATATGAGTGAGCTTTGGAAAAGGGTGCATGATTCACTAAATTAAGACCTAATATCCTTATTTAGGATTGTTTTTCTGAATGTGTGTATCAAGAAAGCCAGAAAGGGTGCCAGCCAGTAAAATATGCCCTCATGAGAACTAGATTGAAACATGGTTCGCTTTGAACTACATTTGAATGGAAAAAACTTGTGTGCTCTGAACTTGAATCAGAATTTAGAATTTTTTTGTTGGTCAATTGAACTCATTGTTTTTTTCAACCCAAAATCAACTTCTAATTTCATGCTGCATGTTGTTGCTAAAAGCAATGGAAATGGTTATTTGTGGTTATAAAGGACTTCTGAGACCTTCATATGCAGAGTTTACATTTACAAAACTCTATAGGAAATCCTTTGTCAAGTGTTTTTTAGAGAATATTTTGTCCAATGAATTCAGCAGATACTAGAGGTTGTTGCTACATTTATACATTTGTGTATTGTAAAAAAAACAAAAAAAAAAAAACATGAATTTATTTAAGGCTTCTTCTATTGAAGTAGATAGGGTGAATTCTTCTATCAGTATATGTTGTTATTATTAGACCAAATTTTTTTTTTGAATACAGTATGGTTACAGACAGTAGGAAGATTTTATGTACTCTGCTTTTTAGTTATTAAAGCAATTCTGGACTGGTAATGCTTAATTCAGTACAAAGTTATGGGACACTGCCCTCTTCAGCTGATTTCACCATTTCAGTGTTCTGTAAATTATATACCTGTGAAATGGACTTTGAAGATGCATTGCATCACCACTCATCAACAAGCATGTCTACTCAGTGGATGGGTCAGGAATGGGTGCCTAGACCTTTGCCAAACAAAGCATTTGGTCTGATCTTTAATTGTGACAATGATGCCTGAGAAACTCTAATGCAATGACTTCTTCGATACCCTGATCTAGAGTCAATGAAAACATCCCTTACACTTCAAAAGGTACTTACTTGCTTGATTCTATGTGTGAAACTGGAATTCTAGTGTGTATTTCAAGCTGCTGGAATTTGTTACCCAAGTCCAAATGCTTTATTCAGATAAAGCTGTGTTTCACTACCTAACACATATGTCTATATTTTTGTGAATCATTGTGAACATCCATTCAGATCACTGTCTAAGATGTATCTATTGAAGCTTGATGTTGAAAGTTTCTTGGCAGTGTTATTTAGTGTATCATTGATATAATATTTTGTTAATATTTGGAACCTACTTTCTTGGGGGAAAATAGTTAAAATGCAGTATACCTATAGTTAGAACAGTAATTTATTATTTTGAATGCAGATCTTTAAAGATTTGTGAATACAGAATTATTCTTTATATAATACATTTTATAATTGATGATGACAGTACGATGCCAGTGCTTTAGTCCTCTCCTCTCATCAGAAAGTGGTGGAGACCATAGAACATTTATTGGTAATTCTGTTCCAGTCTGATATTAGACTAATGTTACCTTAAAAGAAATAGTATATGTCCCTCAGAGATGATTGTATAATGCACACTGGCCTAATGTTCTTGATATGTGTGTTTGTGTCTCCCAGTGTAATGTTTTGGTCGAGGTGTGAGTCGCTGTGGGAATGAGACTGCGTGGCAGGGATTTGGAGGATTCCACTGTCTCCTGGATACCGAGCGTCCTGGGTGTGCAGAGCGTCAGGCTCCGCCTTCGCCTTGATCGCCGTGACGACAGGGGGAGGGGCCTTTGGCAGCTGGTTGACCTGGGAGAGGAAGCGCAGAGTGGGCATCGGATACGAGATAGGACTCCTCCTACTTGTTCTCAAAGTAAGACATTAATTCATGTTAACTGCAGTTCAGCAGCTGAGTTCACAAACACATAATCTATGCTTGTTCCTAAATTTCCAAGGTGTTTGAAATTCTAAGACCTTAATGTGGATGGTTAGGAGTCAGATGGTTATGTGTCCTTGAAGCTGTTTCCTCACTTCCTGTTCATGAATGGGAAAATGTCACATCTATAGTGGATAAAATGCTATATATGCATACAGACACCTGTTTTACCATCATTAAGAGGGATTTAGATGGTTCGCCAGCCGGTTAAAAGGACCTGCAAAGATATTAGAGAAGAATAATTGGGCACAAGAGGGGAAAATACAGTATTAGTGAGGATGAGATGAAAGACAGAAAGAATGAAAGAGTGAGAAGATCTTCTGTTCATTATATTGGAGCCTGGGATTCTGCACTGCTTGGCTTCAAAAAGATTAATGGAGATTAATTTGTGCCCGGCTTAATTATTGCAGTCCCTATTCTTATGCTGTATGTGAGAAAAAGGCAGATTTTCCTTCCCGGTTTATTTATTAATTTTTATATATATGTAGGTACATATATAGGACTGTACTTGTCTTACACATATTTTACACTAATTTACAGTAATTCTACACTAATTATTGGTGCTATTTTTCATATTTTGATCAAATGGTGTTCAGGATCAGGTATCCCTGCTCTGTTGCTATGGCAACATGCCATTAATGAAGTAAAGAACTTCTTGCCATTGTTTGCGAGGGGTAACTCATCAATTTAGATATTTTCTTTTCTTCACAAAATCCCTCCTCTATGCTAGGTGTTGGCTCGAGTTGCTTGTTTTTTTTTCTTTTGTTATTTTGGTTTGAGTTCGTAGATGTGTGTATGTGTGTGGGTGGGTGGGTACACACTGTATTGCACATTTTGTGCATGTGTGCAATCATTGGGAATGTTTTAAGTATAATTTCCTGTCAGTGGCTGCAGGCATTTCTGTGACTTTAAAACCAGAAAATTGATGATCATTCTCTCTTTAGTTCACCTAGACCTTTTGTTCCAGTCAAAGCGGCATTTTGTCGACATGTCAAATACATATTTTAACACAATGTGAACATTATAAAATGCTAGCTGAACAATTAGCTTTGAATTCAGTTATGTTTAATATCTGAATGCAATGAAGTATTCAGATGCATTGATGTTTTATCTGACTCCACATGCCGTTATCTTTTTTTTTTTGGGGGGGGGGGGGGGGGGGGGGGTGGAATCCAAACCCATATAAACTAAGGTATTGTAACATGCTTCAGGCTTTTGTCAATCTTCCTCTCCTTCTCTTTCATTTGCATGGACACATACATGAACACACACAGGCACACACACACACACACACACACACACACACACACAAACAGTAGTTGTCCCTCATCTGCAGTGTTAATGGGTTTGAGATGATTGAGTCCCACTAAAGATGAATCCATGACTTTAATTAACTTTTGATTTATTGGCTTCTGTTTTCCAGGCATAATTAGAAATTAAATATAGCAATCAGATGGACGGGTGGATGACGTCCAGCTCTGTGTCTGGCTGTCTAAATGTATCTCACAGAGTGCAGTGTCCAACGAGACACTCGTGAATATCCTCTCTCTGGGTTATATATTTTATATTCTATGCCTTTGTATTCTAAACAAATTTTATGCTATATTAGGTCACCACTTCTAGTGTTAAAATTGGGTGCTGAAGCAAAACTTGTAGAACTGATTTGTGTAGAGGCCTTGGTTTTGTGAATACTTTGTGTCAGGCTAGCTGGGTTTCTAGCACAGTTTGCTGATGACCCATTTGATTTTGTGTGTACATCTATTGTAGTTTGAACTTTGCTGTTGCTGCTGTTTCTGTGTTGAACATGAATCACATCATCCATTTGTTGTGTTCAAAGCATGTTGCTCTGTGTTGTAAAGGGATTTTGAGTAAATAGAAATATATGTAAATATTGAAAACAAGTTATTTTGGTACTGTGTTTGCTGCATTAATTTATTAATTTAGAACATTCAATGCAATTTTATTAAAGATACACATCTTAACTAGATTTTAAACATTTTATGATTATGACTTATGCATTTGGCAGTATAGTATTTTATTTTCATTGTTTAAATTATATATTTTTTCATTCCACTGCAAATTTCAAGTAGGTATCGCTGCAGCCCGGAGACCTCCATGTGGGAGGAGCTTTTGCCGCAAGTGGGCTGGACTTCACGGAGAGCTCCAAGTGGGAGGAACTTTTGCCGCTAGTCGGCGGGACTTTACAAATGGGCGGGGTTTAAGCGAAAATTTCACATTGCGTCATTGCCGGGGTGCGCGCGAATGAGGATGGCATAAAGTAGCAGTAATGGAAAACAGATTTATTGTTTTTCATTGTAGTTTAAATTTTATTAACAAGAGGTTATATAATTGTGTGACACCTGCAAACATTCAAGTATATTAAATTATATTAATTTTAGAATTATATCAGTATCGAGAAAGTGAATGAGTACTTTAGAGCAATAAAATGTTTACTGTATGTGAATGTTTTTCTGTAATGCAAGTTGAAATCTGAGGGAGAATTATATTGTTTAGATTGTTACAACCCCCTTGGCTCTAGGTGAAACAACATTACAAAAGGCCACACGTGGAAATAAATTTTGCAAATAAACATTTAATTTGAAAAAAGGAAAAAAAAATCTAAATAGTTAAACAAGACTTAATAATAATAAAAAAACATTCCAAGACTTAAGAGGAAAATATTATTGGTACCAAAGTCCAATTTAACACACTCTTTTCCCCATCTCCTTTTTATCACCAACTCAAATCACAGGTAACGCTCCACACCATTAAAAATTCAAGTTTTATTTGTTATATGACATGCAAAAAGCAGTGAAATGTAGGTCTGGCATACTCTTTTTAGACTGTGCAAAAAAAAAAAAAAAAAAAAAATACAAATAATGAAACAACAGGAAAAAAATACAAAGTTTTTTTTTTTTTTTTGTTGGAGATAATTAAATACAAATAATGAAATATACACAATATACTGTATTAAACTACTATACAGATGATTTGTAGAGATGCTACACAGAAATTGCTACACAGATGATGTGCAGAGATGTAGACAATGTGCAGTGAGGAGGAGTTGCCTAGTTAGGTTGTCAAAAAAGCGCAGTGTGCAGAGAGTTATTATGTAGCCCTAAACAAACAGTCTTTAAAGTGCAGTGTGTTAATGTCCATGTTTAGTAGTCTGATAACATGAGGGAAGAAACTTCTCCTGAGCCTCTCCTTCTTTGCCATCAGACTGCAGAAGCGTCTGCCTGACTGTAGCAGATGACACAGTGGATTCCCAGGGTGTGTGGGGTCTTTAAGGATCTTAACAGCCTTAGATTTACATCTTCTGGTGTGGATGTCTTGCAGAGAGGGGAGAGATGTTCTGGACATGTGCTCAGCTACTCTTTGCAGGGCATTTGAAGGTATTGAAGCTGCTCACTCTCTCCACTGGGGTCCCATTAATGATGATTGGGGTAGATCCGCTGCTGCCTCAAATAGAAAAGAGTTATTGTAAAATATTATTACAATTTACAATATGACTGTTTCTACTGCATTTCTGAACAAATAAATGAAGGTCTGGTGAGCATCAGACTTCAAAACCATTACAAAATCTGTCCAACCCCAAACAGTCCTGTAGAACAGATATTTAAGGAACCTGAGGTTTTAACCTGCTTGATTTTTATCAGCATTGGAACACTTTGCTGCTGCTTTCACTCCAAGGCTATGGATTATATTTTTACTGGAATGAAGTGTCATTAGTCACTAAACATTCAGTCCAATGACATCCTAAAATAATTCACTGTTGACAAGTTAACATTAACTAAAGTACAATGCACATTTATGCGAGACATCTACAGAATGTAATGTCATTTACATTCCATCATTTGTCATTTAGGACAGTCTCTGACCATACCCCTGGAGCAATTTTAGGGACAAGCGCTGTTGCAAATGTCCACCTTTAAAGTATGAACATAATTTATCCACACAAGTACCCACATACACACACGCACACACACACACACATTAGTCAAAAATCTTCAGAAAAAATAAAATTACACATCTTGATTCATAGAAAGAACAAAAAAAAGTTTACAGGAACGTGATCCTTTGGGTTTGCAGAGAGAGGCGGTAATTAGATCACTGAAATTTAACTTTTGGCCACCCAGACTTGAACTTTCTGTAACACAAAGTTTACAAATAATGATTTTGTTTGTTTGTGTTTCCTACAATGACAAAATTAATTCTACACCTGTTTATATGTAATGCATGGAGGTGGACACTGCAGTTATCCTCATATATCCACTGTTATGATTATTAAATTGAAAAATGAATTTGGTAATTAAACCAAATGTTTCAATTGCATTACATTATTTGGATTAACGTTACACGTAAAAATAGATAACATTTTTCGCAAATTGTAATACGTCGTACAAGTCTAAACTTACCCCTTCAAACTCCTCTTTCTTGACGCTGAAAAGCCTCGGGAAGTTGACGTCGTCTTTTTTTTTTTTTTTTTGTGTGGGGGGGGGGGATTCGCAGCGTGCATTAACCCCATGACATTAAATAAACCAATCAAAAGGCTCCGGAGGCTTGTACAGCCCACTTGGAGCTGAAGTCCCACCCATTTGGAGCTGACCCGCCCATTTGGAGCTGGCTCCGACCTCCGTTTATACCTATCTCGCAAATTTTGGCAAGATGATGTTGAACTTGAACCGGTTTATTTCAGTTTTTTTGTTTGTTTGTTTGTGTATGAATACACGTGTGTGTGTGTGTGTGTGTGTGTGTTTGTGGTTAGACTGGAAAGACAATTAGCCTGAACTTCAGTTGATCTCTGGAAGCAGTTTATCACATGCAATTATCCAAGTGGGAGGTCAAGGACAGGTCTGTTTGATAGATGCTGTGTAAAGAAGGGTGTGTGTGCTTTGTGATGTAAATAAAAAAAGTGTACTTGTCTTGTGCTTGTAGTCTTCCTGTAGCAGCAAAGTGCTGATATAGAAGGGGCCCAAATGTAATTTATTGCCTCACTGCCCAATGGGCTTAACCTTCATATTAAGACTTTTCCTGAATTTTATTTCACTGTCCAGCTAATGTAGTGGTTAATCTTTTGGTTGTATATCTAATAACATCGTCCTGGACAGAGCAAATCAACAGATACATGACTATGCTATATTTACACTCGCCAACAAGTGACAGTGTAAGTGTGTGTGGTTGGAATGAGCCAGACCCCCCCCCCCCAAACACACACTCCACCAACTCAGGGGGTGCTACACATTCCCAGCGTTCTTCTGAGGGGGGTCGGAAGAGAAGGAGGACGTTTATTTCACTCTGTACAGTGCTAGGACTCAGGCTTTCAGAGCAATGATGAGATTATCCCCAAGTTCAACCACAACTCTTTCGGTTCAGGACAAGAATGGGGGGCTTTGTGAAATCATCTGCTTGGGTTTGTCTGGTTGAATGCATGTGTATATGCTCTATGATTTGTGAAGCTACCTTCTCAGTGTCCAAATGACAAGTGACTAGCACCACTGATGAACTAAAGGGATAGTCTATTTAACACAAAATAAGATATTTTGAAGAATGTTGGTAACCAAACAGTTAACGGTAGCCACTGACTTCCATAGTATTTTTATTTTTTTGCATGCTATTTCAGTCAATAGCTACCGTAAGTTGTTACATACACTACTTGATAGTGAGTAAATTACTATTTGGGTGAACTATTCCTTTAATGTTATTGCAAAGTGAAAACTGATGAAACTAATGTTTCTTATTATGGCTTAGTGCTCGGAAGAAATTCAGGCAGTAATGATATGTGCTTTTGGTTCAGCGTTTGTGTTGTTGATAATAGACAAGTTTAGTATTTGCTTCGGTTTGCTTTTAGGGTTTAGGCTAACAATTTTTTCTATTTTTTTTATTTTTTTTATTTATACAATTCTTTTACAATTTTTTTATTAAATTTATAGTATATTAATTATTGCATATAGGCCTATATGTCCAATAAGGGAAATTAGTATTTGGACGTGATCTTTTATTTGTTTTTTGTTTTTTTGGATTTTATTTAGCTGTTTGTGGTATTAAAATCATACTGTTTCTGTTATTTAAATCTATATGACATAATACTTATGATTTAATTTTGTAGTATTCTACTAACAAACCTATAAAGTAGCATTGGGCCTTCTGTGATTCGCAGTGAAGCAACTGATTTTTAATAAAAGAGGGACAGCATTTCATATTAAACTAGATAACACCCCAATTATTCAAAGATAATATTAAAATTACACGAATAGTGCTTTCAAGAGCTGAATAAAGGCATTTATTTATTAATTTATTTGCCCTTTAAAAAGTAAACAAATACTTTAGATTATTATTTCTTAACTGTTAAGTGTCATTAAATTATATAATGCCACTCTGTTTAAACTATTAAAACTGTTTGTCGTAAAAAAGTATACATATTGCCAACATAAATAGAGGTATAATAAAGGTAATTATAAAAATGTAAATAAAGGTATAATTCATACTTTTTACAGTACAAATGTTTTTTTTTTTAATTATAATTATAATATAAATTATAAGCTATTTTTTTTACCTGCAGGTAACTAACAGTTAACCAATGAACAGCTTTATTTGTATATTATTTATTTATTCATTTATTTGGAATGTAGTTGCATTGCAGGGTTACAGTGTTCATCATATCTGCAGAATTGTTTACATTAGTTAAAAACCGAGGAAGAACTCAAAATCGGTTTCATGCTCACATTATGTGAGCAAACGCATGCATATTTCATGTGTCTCACTACATCTAGGCTGGGGATTTGTTCTAGTTCAGCCTGTAAATTTAAACCTGTGGGGAGAATCTGCAACGCATTGAAAATGTTATTTTATTTATATATATATATATATATATATATATATATATATATATATATATATATATATATATATATATATATATATATATATATATACAATAAATATCCAAAAAGGAAATCGAACAAAATGAGTAGTATTTTTCAAATCAACTAGCCTAAAGCAATTCAGGCCATTAGATTTTGGCAGTGGTCATAGCGTTTTGGGAGTCTTGGCTGCTCTAAACGCTGCTGTAGTGTAAATTATTCCGCAGGCTCTGCTTCATGATCAGCATATGACTATGGCAAAGGGAGGATGTTAGGCGCCTAGTTGCCATGACGACAGAAAGGGGACGACGTAGCGACTGCGGCGCGCGCGGTGGTATCGAGCCGAGGGCAGGCGGGGGTTTCAGAAGCGGCCGGTCTGTGAAGCGACGGAGGCACGGGAGCGGGCTGGATACGCTATTGTTGACATTTGCTGATAACGAATCCGCTCCAGCGCTGAGTGGTCGGTGAGTGTTCATACACTGAACATTTGTTTACGTGCGCTGATTTCGCGTTGAGATTAAGGAGATAAGGAAGGAAGACCTCGCGCAATGCAACACTGCTCGTAAACATGAACACGCGCATGTGGAACGGTGCTCTATTTTTGACGCTGTGTTTTTAATGGCGAGGTCTCTCTCTCAGGCTGCTTGCTGATCGTTTGCTGAATCGGTTTTCTTTCATTGGGATTAGAAAAAAATATTGTAGCTGTTTCGAAAAACAATTGTGCGTAATAAATTAGATTAATGTAATTACGCATGGCCTGGTTGATGCATGGGAGAGAGAGCGCGCACGCAGGTGAGCGGAAATAATCGAATTTTTAGAAAGTGCATATGAAAATAATTTGGAATTAGGATCATCCTTATCTGTCTTGTAAACAAATAGTAATAACTAAATTAGACGATTCATTTATATTTCGTTTATGTTTTGGCATAATATACCCACATCACATGGCATGTGTTACTTGATGTTTTGTGCAGATAACTTTTTGCATTCTTACCATTTGTCATGTAGTCTAATGAATGTTTATCTGAAAAAGCAGAAAACGCATATTGATGTCATTTTGTAATCTTCACAGCTGAGCTTCAAACTGTCTATTGTCTGTGCGGATTAAAGAGAATGCACTTTACAGATTGCATGGTATATAACTAGCCCACCCTTTAATAACCTGAAAATGAAATTAGTGTGTTCTATGTCAGTCACAGAATCAGCACAAATAATTAGAAGGTAGCATAACAATTAAAATGTTCAATAATTATCCCAGTTTTATTATTATTGTTGTTGTTATTATTACTTTAATCATGAGATTGTGATTTAATTCATAATATGCATTTCTAATTTCTTTGCCCAAGAAACCATAATTAAATAATTAAATTCTAAAATTCCACCTTAAAAGGTCCCGTTTTAACGAGTTCCAGGGAATACTTACTTAAAGAGAAAGGAAGAGGAGAGAGGAGGCAAGCAGGGGAAGCCGTCTGTCAGAGCCATAGACAGTAAAAGAAATGGACACAGCGACCCCATTGGAACTCAATTGAGACAAGTGAAGCCCATTTTTTGCGTTTTTTAGCACTTCCGTTTCTGACGCGCAGACTCAAACGAAGCTTGACGACGTCAGCAACCTGTCTGACAGATGTAAATCTTCTAGTAGCTTTGCGTGAAAACTGCCATCGTTAATCTTGCAGAGACGGCGAGCTTGAGCGGGGAGTTCTTTGGCGTGAGTGAGCAGGAGTAAGTATTCTGATTAATTATTTTGTATAGTATTTTAAAATGTAACGCCAGTACGCCATATTAAGTTAATTGCCTGCGAGCTTCTCTTCCTGTCTGTACGGTAATGTGACAGAGAGACGAGTGGTTATGACGCAATCGTTAGCCTATTTTTTACAAAAACTGTTTCTACGGGGCCATAATGTAACATAGAAGGTAATGGAGCCCTTTATACATTGTTGTGTATCTTTAGAAATAAATAATGGACAAACGGAGTCTTTAAACACCTCAGATGTAAAGTTATTCGCTGTCAAAGTGACGCCAAAATGAATGGGAGTCTATGGGAATGCTAACGCAAGTGAAGTTCTGCTAAAACATGGCAGCCCCCACCCGACTTCAACTTCCGGTCGAGTTCCTTGCCCCCTGGTCAGAGCCGATCTTGAGGCCAGGCGCCACAGCTGGAGGGGGAGGGGAGGAGAGTGAATGAGGACTGGGGGAGGGGGACTGACAGAGAGAGAGAGCGAGAGAGAGAGATGGAAGAGCGGAGGATAGTGAAGATGCTTTTATGTGGCTCAGTGTCTATTTCTTCCACAGTGTGCACAGTTTAGGCCACCTCACAGCTTCACCATCAAGCTTTTGTTCTTCAAATAATTAATACCAGCCCGGTTTCATATGTGTTGGGGTATGAGAATGTTTTTCTGCTATTTAGACAATAAATATGATTGCAATATGTAATTATTGGGTGTTTGTTATATTTTTGAGCATTGTTTTTATTTTTATTTAATTTTTTTATTGGACATTCATGCTATATAGTAGTACTAAGTACTCCTTTTATGTTTGTGTTCTTGTCATGTTTCCAGGAACAGCTGTTAGTTTGCAGGTTGCACTAGAGGTTGCAGTGTGTGGGCTTGGTCATGTTTTTGGGTTGAAGTTCTTGTGTTTTCAGTTTTGCAATCTCAAAATGAGTATGTTAAAGCATTGACTGTTGCTATACTTTAAACTGTTATGGTTTAGGTTGGTTTGACGTTTGTTTTCTGTGAATTAAGTGAGAGGGAAATTCCAGGGTTCCCACGGTCATAGAAAACCTGGAAATATCAGGGAATCTTAAAACTTGGATTTCTAAGCCTGGAAAATAATATATAAATATAAAATAATTAGATATTAATAATTTAATATATTTTAATATACACTATTTTAGTTATGCTTCGTTCTAAAATGTTCTAAAATAATCTGCTAAAATTGCTACATTGTTTATTTTTATATATTTGTTTTCTTTCAGATTACTAAAATTATCCAGTAATCACGAATGACTGACGAATGAAAAAAATCATGGAAATTCATTGGTCAAAAGGTGTGGGAACCCAAAATTTCATACTGACTACCTACATTTCTGTGTATTTATGTTTTGGTTGGGGGTGTGTTTGAGTTTTATGATGAATTTATGGTTGGGTATTAAAAAGTTGTATTTTTCTCTTAGTTGTTCTTTACATATTATAATTATCCAATTATTCAAATAATAGACATGTGTACTCCTACAGTTCAATGTATTTGTAAAGTAAAATCCCCATCACATGATGCAGAATCACAGTACACGTGAACATGCAAACTATTGTATTAAAAATTAATAAATATCTATGTAAATAGTTGAACATTCTGACATTGAATTTTTGTCTCCCAGGTCTGATGAGCATTCCTGCTGCTGCATCAGTTCAGTCAGGGGGTGGAGAGATGCAATCACCTGGGGCAATTAGCCCCTCCTTCCTCCCGCCCCCAAGTGGAAAAGTTCCAGGTCGCAAGAGGGGTCGCCCACCCCTGAAGAGGCACCCGGAATATCAGAGTCGCTACCCAGAATCCTTCCCGCCCATTAAAGTGCCTAAGAAGAGAGGGAGGAAGCCTGGCTTTAAGGTCAGTGAATCTCAGAGTGTTTGTTTGTCTGTTTAAAAATGCGCATACATGTGTAGGCCACAGAGATAAGGCCTTTTTACTGTCCAGACGTGTCTGCCAAATGCATAAATGTTATCAAGTGGTGCATTTGAGTACATAATGGTTCGTGTGTAACACTTATGATAGTTTAGCTAGAGGAACAAAGTAATGCTGTGCAGGTAGGCCTATCTGATGTTGAATGTACAAGAGAAAGAGGTGATAGGGTGGTTGGCTTTGACTGATGTATCTGCAGTCTGCTGCGGAGTTATTTTTAGCTGTGAGCACAAGCCTCATAATGTCGCTGCTGCTGATTTAAAGAGCAACACGCTACCACAACGTGTGTGCATGTTAGCAGATTTGCAGTAGACACAGTGGAAATGCACTCTTGTTTAACCTAAACCTGACGGCTATTGCTTTTTATAGCATTGTTAGGGACAGTTTATCTTCCAAAACTTATATTTAACAGCATTTTACATTAGGGTTATTTCCTGTCTCACACATATTTTACACATATTGTGTAAAAAGGGGTTAAATTGGGATTTTGGACATGGGGAACCTAAAATCTGGTGATGATTCTGGTGCCCTAGGTAAGATATGGCCCATGATAACATTAATTGCACACTAGGATGTTTTTTATAATAATAATAATAATAATAAAAAAAAAAAAAAAAATATATATATATATATATATATGTGTGTGTGTGTGTGTGTGTGTTTTATAAATATCAAAATATTATTATATAAAATATGTTGATAATTATTATTATTATTAATAATAATAATAGTAAACTTAGGGTTTTTTGTTGTTGTTGTTTTCATAGCTGAAGTCTCGCTTGATGACACCCCTGGCCATCTCTCCTCCCAGTAGCACCCCGGAGCCAGACATGAGCTCAATCCCCCAGGACGCTGCTACTGTGCCCCACTCAGCCACCCCACAGGTCCTCACAGGTAACTAACACACACAGACGTCTGCAGTGTTGCCATGCCAATCCCAGAAACTAGTAACCAGCTCTTACTATTAAGGGAAAGATAAAATGTGAGCATTAGAGGAATCACTGTCCTCATAGGAGTCACATTATGACTCGGTGCCATCTCATTCTTTTTTTAGTGGCCTGTAGGGACTGTAACTCTACCAGTATATCTGTTATGATAACTTTTATTTTATCAAGATGATATAATGGGATGTGTGTCTCAGGGGGTGAAAAAAGTCCACCATCACTGTCTTAATTACATTCAGCTCAGATATTTTTCTTTATTTAGGACAACGGTCTCTATTACAATTAAACTACGAGGATGTATTGCCTCTTTTGATTAATTTGTATTAATTATCTAAACTAAACTAATTTTTAAAAAAGTTCTTCACAATAATCTTTTGTAACAATGTAACTCATTTTTGATCAATTTTATGCATTCTTAAAAATAAAACAACAACAACTTGTGACTTGAAAGTTTTGAATAGTGAAGTATATGTAATTAAATATATAGTAAACATTAGCTGCTGATACATGCAACTAAATATTAATAAGCATTTAAATATTGTTGTGCCAGATATGATAAGACTTTAATCCATTGATCTGTCAATCTAAACTCAGTTTGTGTGCATGTAGCCAGTAATGATTTCCTACAGCACAGGCACACTCAATCTTTGATGTCACGACCCAGTGGTCTACACGGGCTGCCCATCCAATTCGCAATAACATCCATCACTAGAAGGAGAGGGGACAGAGAGAAAAGAATAGTTTTCTTATTTTAAAGGTTAATAGGATTAATGTCAAGGGACATTATTGAGGGACCTGACAGCTCCTGCCTCAGGGGCATTATCAACCAATTTATCTCCTTATTACAGTGGAGAGATCAATTCTGTTCTGCTACAATGTTTTTTTTTTTGTGTAATAAAAAAATATTAGTGATTTTTAAAAAATAGCTTAGAATCAGTTCACTTGCTAACTACAGCATGTGTGATTTAAATTCTGACTTTCAACATTAGTGTAGACTACATCTCAATGCACCTGTCTGGTTCTCCACTATCACGCTATTCTAGATCTACTTTAAACATGAGAAGATGTGACGTTACGGCTGAACTCAATCCTGAGTTTGAGTTCTCAAAGCTTAATCCTTTTGCTGTAGGTAGCCGAAAAGTCACGCTCTCTTTTGGTCCCTTGCATATATTTCAAAAACCATGTTCATTTTGTCTAGATTCATGCTAATGCTTTCATATGTGAGACTTCAGCATATTGTCTTAAATTTTTTTAAATTAACAATTTTTGAAAGAAATTTGACAAAACATCTCAGTGCTCACAAATCTGTGTTCCAATATGTGTATAATCCGTGGGAGATGTCTGTCTGGGGGTCACCAAGGGACTGCTGCTGCTTGTGGACCTTGACCTTGACCTTGATGACCTGAGGTCATTGTTAATGGCTTTTGTGCTTGAAAACGTGTTGCATTATATTACCTTTCCTGAGTATGCTAAATTTAAACCGTCGGAAAGCCTACATGTCTGGCATGTCAATAATCTTGCTATCAGTTATCTATTTTAAGACTTTGTGTGGTGCATGTCAGTCCTCCCACACTCAATATTCATTGACTTTATCTTGTTACACATTCTCAAACACACGCACAGGCTACTTCTTGCGATTCTTTGTGTGTGTGTCTGACTCCTGGTCATGGTGCTTCTAGATGACAGACGACGGAGGAAATCCCTCAGCATGGCAATCTGTCAGATTAAAGCATCCGCTTGCTGCAGACGAGCGAGGGAAGTCTGTGGGGACAGATTGTGTGGGAGGCATTGGGAGGGGGTGCGAGTGATTAGTGGATTCCTACACTGGCTGCTTTCTCTCTTTTTTGGCTCTCTTTTTATTTCATATAGTTTTATTCCTGTGGTAATGCATTCAAAACCTATTGTTTTTGTTAAGATGAATCGCTAATGCTTGTATTTTTCCTTGTTTGTAAGTCACTTGAGATAAATAAATACATGTAAATGCAAATATTTTCTGTTGAGGGGGGTTGGTTATATTTTGGGTAATCCCGTTGGCTGGTTTTTGGGTGTGATTTACATTATGTGATATAATTTAAAGACATTAACAAAAGCAGCAGGATATATTTGTATAATTTTTTGTATTGTAAGAATTTTTAGTCAAAAACATGTCTACGTTGAGAGAGTATTTTAACTATATTTTTAAAATCAGGTTTAATTTGGCTGGATTTTTCATTTTCATGTAAAAAACTATCGAAATACACAGGATAAAACACTCTTCATGACACAAGAATCCTATGTTGTCACGAAAGCCGAGATTTTATTTTTGCCCTGTCTTTTATTGCTTGTCTCTTGGGTCCTACGATAAGGATGTGATATCTGTTTAATTTCTTCTATGAAATGCAGTTCTTCTTTCCTGACCTGGTCTCAAATATTTGAAGATTCCTTAACAAATATTTAAGTTAAAGGGTTTAAAAGTAAAATCTCAGACGTGCACTGTGTGCCAATATTTCGGTGTATGTGTGTTGTACAATTACATGTAGACATTGTCTTTATAGATTGATTTTGGATTATTGTGGTCTATCTATCTATCTATCTATCTATCTATCTATCTATCTATCTGGCACTACAGCAGTTTTATATTGTGCTTATTCTATTATAAATGCAAATATTGCTGATTCTATAGTTTAGTGTTCAAAATGTCTTTCTTTCTTTCTCTCCATCTCTCTCCATGTTATTCCAGTGTGTATCTATGTGAATAAGCATGTGAACACGGGTCCTAACCTGGACAGGCAGAAGGTGCTGCAGCTGCCCGATCACCTGGGTCCTGCCAGGCCCTCTGTGGTGCTGCAGCAGGCGGTACAGGGCTGCATTGACAGCGCGTTTCAGCAGAAAGCTGTCTTCACCCTTCTTACCGAGGGCTACGGGGGTGAAAAGATCTCAGGTTCATTTGCATGCGAAACACAAATGTGTGCCTCCATTCTAATTCTCATTCTGCATTCTGATGTTCATCCTTTATAGGCACTGTTTAAAAACTTGGGGTCAGATATTAATTATTTATGCTTTTGTTCTGCAGTGATGCATCAAATTGATCAAAAGTTATAGGAAAGACATTATATTGTTATATAATGTTACAAAAGTTTTCTATCTCAAATAAATGCTGTTTATTTAAATTTTCTATTCATCGAAATAGAAAGTTCTATGTATGTTTTTTTATTCAGCCTTGTTGAGCATTCATTTCAAACACAATTTGTAAACCCAAGTTTAATTAGTAGAAACGTGATTAACAGGTATATTGTACAGAGCAGATTAATCTGTCAATATTTGGCCATTTTGATGTTATCATCAGCTAATAACTATACCCACTTAAAAGATCAGATAATATTATCAGATAATATTACCATCGTCTTTAATAATTGATATTCCACAATTTATATTTTCATGCTTTAGAGAAAATAATGATTTATAAAGTCTTACTGTACGTGTATTAACACAAATTCCAACAATGTTCAGTTTACTTCAAATTCAACACTCTTTGTTTCTCTTCCTCAGCAACCTTTGACGGTAAGCAGCATTTGTTGAGTTTGCCAGTGGTCAACAGTGTGGGTTACGTCCTCCGCTTCCTCAAGAAGTTGTGCCGAAGCCTGTTGTGTGAGAAGCTCTTCAGTGACCAGCCCATTGCCCCTTCATCGTCTCCCTCCTCTTCTTCCTCATTCCACACTGAAAAGCACTCAGACGGACAACTCAAGTCAAGTGCGTGATCATCTTGCTTTTATGTGACCTGTGTTCTTCTACCCTTTCATATCCTTCTTCTATACTTTAATAGAGCTGTATTTACATCTACCTTATCCCTATACAATGTGCAGAGTAGAAATGAGGTTTAAATATTAGACTGTTTTTTGTCATTTCGTTTTTGGATGTTTTGTAAATTTGGCTAATTTGATTGGATCTGCCCTCTTTTCTGTTGCTCTTCAATTTTGCCCTTCGGAAAATGCAGAGGAGGCCTTTAGTGAAAGCTGAGCTATTTAAGTGGCAGTGAAAGGTTGAGTGCCTCTGTGAGTGGCCTGTGGTTTGAGTGTTTGAATTCTGTTGGCTCCCTCTCTCTCTCTCTCTCTCTCTCTCTCTCTCTCTCTCTCTCTCGCTCTCTCTCTCTCTCTCTCTCTGCTGAATGTGGTTTTGGAGCTCTAGAGATTAGAGCATTAACTTCAGTATAACACAATATCTCGCCGCACAGCAACACAGGCAAAGGTTCTGTCCCGACTCAATCCCGTGTCAATGGTTAATGTGGTTAAGAGAGGAAAACCTACTCTACAAGGTGCCTATATTACTCAGCACTGTATGTTAATCAGTGTTTCCTGCAGAAAGCTGTTTGCTGCAGCAGAAACCACTGTTTATCCCATAATTTGTTCTGCACAAACTACATAAAAACAATTATATATATTGTTATTCTTTCTTTAATTTTTTAAATTATTATATATTTTATTATAATTGTATTTATATATTTATTGAACAACTCGTCATTGATAGTTAATGTTTTGAAAACCTTAAGTCCACAAAAAAATGTACCAGTTTATTTGGTGAAGAATTTGTCAGACTGATTTAAACTCGTAACTGTGCATTTTTGCGATTTCATTAAAAGCTTGAATCAGACTGCACTAGTCATTCTTTAAAAAAAAAAACAATTTGAGTGAAGAAAGACATAGAAAGATAAGTTTTCTTTGAATTCTCTGTATACTGTATGCATATAATTTGGTTTGGATTAATCCATGCATACCAATTTACTCTCAAGAAAGCAATAATTAGCCTGAGCCAAATGAAGCCTTTAGATGCATCATTTTCCCTAAATTGCATTTCTTTTTGTGCAGCAGATTCAATGGTGGATGATTACCACGGTGATTCAATGAACCCTAAGCGGTATTCTGCGGACCTCAGCGACTCTGCCTATGGTGCGATGTCCTCACCGTACACTGCGAGTAAACCTGCTTACGGTTTTCGATCTGGTACCTCCTACTCCGGAGGTGTGTGCAGGCAGGCAGCCAGTCCCAGCACTTTCACGGAAGTAAACAGAAGTGGTAAGAAAGAGGAAATGTCCACTTGTATGTTAAAAGACACCAAGAGAAAATCAAAACACTGAAAACTAAATGGTATTAACGATACTAGTGGTTCATAACCAAGGAGCCGGTGTCCAATAGGGGGCCTCAGCAAACTTTACTTAAAATGATGTAAAACAAATGTAGTTTGAGTGATGAATGGAGCTCGAGCTTAGTTCAAATTTGATGGCTATTTGTATGCAACCAAGAATCAAATCCTTGCCATCTGTTATCCTGATTTATCTCTATCTAGCCTACAGTCCATCCCCAGAAGGAGGGGAGGCAAAGCCCCCATCCAGTAAGGATCCCTCCAGGTGGAGTGTGGATGAGGTGGTGTGGTTTATCAAGGATGCAGACCCTCAAGCGCTGGGCCCGCACGTGGATCTCTTCAGAAAACATGTGAGTTTAATTGTCACATTTATTTACTTCTGGCAAACAAACACCATGTGTTGAACATGTCGTCGGGTAAGAAATCCATGTCTGGTTAGCGTTAGTACAGTTTCAGGTTAAAAAACCTTGGATATGATCATCTGTTTCACAACTCAAGCTTTCAGAAGCAATTCAACTTCACAAATTTTTTAAATAACCACCAGAGCTGTATGTTACATGAAAATTGACTTCAAATCTGTAAATTGCTTATTTAGACCAGAACAAAAGCAAAGTAGAATTTAACAACATCTAATGAAATTGAATTACCGGTACTCTTTAAACCAGAGCTGCCAAATTGTAATTGTAATAAGGCCTTGTGTCTTATTAAAGTGCGAAAGTCTGTGATTTAATTCAATGTGGGAATGTGTCCATCTCAGTAGGTGTTCTGGGTAAGATGGTGTTGTGTGAATTGTAACTGGAAAGCACAGCAGGTTAACTTTAGCTTCACATTTACAATAATTTGCACCATGTTTGCTACAAGTGAAGAAATAGAGGGAGAGATGATTATTATTATTCAGGTGCAGTTCAAGTCAGATTATACGAGAAAAGTGGAATGAAATCATTATATAATTATGTTGACTTGACAAAGTAACTTAGAGCTTGGAAGCAATTAACACCAAAATCAGATTCGATGTAACGTACTATCTTCAAGCTAAAATGTGCTAGCAGCTTGTTAAAACAAGATCCATGCTAGCAGTGTGATGATAATATTTTGCTAAATTGTTACAATTTTATTAACTGACTTTGTGTATATAGCTTTCAAACTTGATAGCTTTTAAAACTTATTTTAAACTTGTTGACTAGACTTTGTAATGTCAGCATTAGAATTTGTCTTCAAACTTAAAACCATTACTGCTTCACTGTAAAGTTTTTCAGTGTTTGTTTGAAACTCTGCTTCCACTCTGCACCACTCACAAAACGGTTTCTGTTATTGCAGTATTTGTTCAAATCATTGTCATTTTTTGGCCAGATTTTATACAGATCTTGGCTAGATTTATTGAGAAAAAAAACCACGCCACTTGTTTCATGTGTACAGTAAGCATTCTGTTGTGGAAATTGTGATTACTTCTTCAGGAGATTGATGGGGATGCTCTTCTTCTCTTGAAGAGTGACATGATCATGAAGTACCTGGGACTTAAACTGGGCCCGGCTCTCAAGCTCTGCTATCACATTGACAAGCTAAAACAGAATAAGTTCTGACCTGTCCCTGAACCCTACAAACACACACAGATGGATTCACTCACAGTATTTACTGTGACTCTCATTTGTTGTAGTACAGGACGTTTTTGTCCCCTCTTATCTGGTCATTCAAGGACAAGCACCAGACAATTTTTTTTTTACTCGTTTGGTTTGTCTGCCTGTATATTGGGACATTTCACCGACCAGAACATTTCCTTGTTCTCATTTTAAGTGTTTTATTTATTACTTGATACCTGAACACTGCTCGAATCAAATGGCAAGTCATCTCCGCTTCCTTCTGGGATTTGAGTTATTTTTCCTCAAGCCAGAGTTATGCAGATGAGTTAAAAGTGTACATCATGCTTCTTCAAATGGACGGAGTAGCAAAGGTATTAGGCCACAGACAAATTTGCTCCCATTTTAACAGAGCTATGGACATGGACTGTCTAAAATCCCTGTGAACTTCAGCCACCTGCTGGTGAAGTGGAGTCACTGCAACTCTGTGACATTTAATGCTATTCTAGCCGAGAACCATTCAGTTTTTTTTTTTAGCTGCTTCAGAGGCTGCTAATCTGGGAGATCAGTAACAAACACAATTCAGAATTGTGCTCTTAACTGAACAAATACAGTACGCACACAGTTTTGGTAGGATACAACTAGGAACAGTTACACTTTGAAACCAGCAAATAACAGGCACAAATGTAACCTTACTCGTCAATGGACCATTCACATCATCTTTGGGAAGCCTCCTTGGCAGTGTAAGTCAAAACTAAACAGGACACACTACAAGGCAATTACTGTTACTGTAAAAATAGTGCATTACAAACATAGTAATGTGTACCAGGTGCTGTTTCTCAACCAGCAAGTCAAGTTTAACGAAACAATTATAATAGTACAGTACTTTATATTTCATACTGTGGACCAAATACACTGATAGGTCTCGTAAGTCCCAACATTTCTTGTTTTCCCTCTTTTTGGAGCAGAGGCCTCATATTGAAAAGCTGCTCTGATACAACACAAAAGTAAACTTGTGATTTTCTTAAGAAATATGTACTGCTTTACAATGATGTTCAATTCATTCAGTACATTGGTATCGTGAACTAACAATGAACTATACTTTTACAGCATTTAGGTTTACCATAATTTGAACATTTACTACTGTTCAAATTTTGGGGTCAGTAAGAAATAAATTAAACTTTTTTTTTTTAACCAAGGATGCACTTAATTAATCGAAAACTGACTGTAAAGACATGATTTCTACAAAAATAATAAGTAGTACAAATAGTGAAAATAACAAGAAATGTTTCTAAAGCACCAAATCAGCATTTTAGAATGAATTCTGAAGAATTAAGTGACAGAGGACTGGAGTAATAACAAATTAATAATGTGTCATGAACAAATATGAATTAATTTATAAATTACCATTAACATTAATAGATGATGTAAAAATGTTGGTCATTGTTAGTTCACATACCTAATGCATTAACAAATGTGACAAAATTGATCTTTATTGCAGTGTTGCAACAAAATGTGTACAACATGTTTGAACCCATTTTTTAAGTTCTGTAATATTTTGACTGTGAGTTCGAATTTTCTCTCTACGTACAGTAGATATGTGAATAGAAATGTGTGAATGAGTTATTTAAGGCATTTCAGGAAATTAATATTATTTTTATATTATTGTTTTTTTTTTTTTTTTTTTTTTGCAAAAATGCATTTAGAATCACTGTATTGTTTTTAGACAGGTGAACTTGAAGGGATAGTTTATGCAAAAATGATTATGTTGTCATCATTTATTCAACCTCATATTTTTCTAAACTTGTATGCCTTAAAGTGAAAGTCAGTTCTGTTCCACAGGAAAAATAAAGTCGTACAAGGTTAAAAATGACGTGAAGGTGAAGAAATGGTGATAGAAATGACATTTTTAGATGAGCTATCCCTTTAAGTCTGCTCTAAAGATGTCATCCCAAAGTGGATTAGAAAACCCTGGATATGATCATATGAGTTTATGTAGTAATCACAGATTAAATCTACCATTTCTTAAGTTAAAGAGCAAATCAATCAAGTACAGTTTATATCCAATCATCCAATGAACACATCCAGCTTTAACACGAAAACAGCTACCAGCTTTGCTGCGCTAGACTTCATTGTTGTACAGTCTGCCTCTAAAAGCGACTGCTGTGCTAACCTAAGCATCTGTACAGAGTTATTGTTTCTAATTTTGCAACAGGGAGGCTTTTAAATGGTCCTTTTTTCCCCTTTTTAATGTAGCATCAATTGACCTGGGTAATATGATCTCTCAATGAAAAATGCACATGTGGAGAATCATCAAAAGTGTAGGCACCAGAAGGTAATCAAGGGAATTAATCAGTGAGCTCTTAAATCTAGTGCCACATTAAGAGGTTAGGGTTCTTCATGAGTAAATTTACTGATTTGAAAAGTAGAGTGTTCTTTTTTTTTTTTGTTGCATAAACCGTCTCTTTTGATTGGTTGGAAAAAGTTGAAGGAATAAACAATATATTTTGGGCTTTAATCATGCGATTTTATTTTTTAAACCAAGACCCAAGATTATAGAAATAATTACCTATGTGTGATGTTAAGACTTTCGTATTAGCTTTAAAAGCATTTATTTATTTTTATTTTTTATTTCCACTCATATACTCAAACAGTGGGAATATCTTGTTCGTTTTAAAAGCCCTTTAACTGAGTAAGGATCTTATGTTTGCAAGCACTCCTTTCTATGGCTGCTGCACTTAGCTAAATCCTACTTCATGTAGGAAGCCATGACACTTTCATAACAAACTTTAATAACGTTTTGGACCGTTCATGACCTCATGCAGATATTCTGCTGATATTGATTAGCCCTGATGTTTCTGGCTTGATATTACCAAGGTTTGAGTCAGGAATATGAGTGGGCTTTTAGGGATAATCTTTTATTCAGTTCAGCTCTGTATCATTTTGTGTGTGTGCATATGTCAGGTTTGCGTTTGCCTCCGCACCATGTCATTCCTTGTCACTTTTTATATATAATGGAAAATGTAAGTGTACATTTATGAATGCTGCTCTTGATGATAGTCCCATATAAGATTTGTCAACTCACAAAAGAGTTTTAATGGAAAAGGTGGGACTACAACACGGACCATTCATGTTGGTGCTATAATATGACTGTGTATTTAACTAATAATGATTTTATGCATATGATTTTATGATTAGTTTGCTTTATTTCTTCAGATAGACTTCAATGTTGTGAACTCTCGTGACTGACATCAGGCTCTGCACTGCGTGTCTGTTTGTGAGGTTAATATAGAGCATTATGAAAGAGTCAGAATAAAGCATTATGAACACCCTGAACTCTTACTGTATTTGTAGTTCTGTAGATACATTGCTGTTTGTATTTCCTGTTTTTCTTCTCTTGTGCAGACAGACACAACTCTGAACTTCATGCATCTAGTCTTGTTTGGAAGAGCAACATGGCTGTTGTACCAGTTTTTACAACTTAAGGCACATTCACAAGAAATAATATTACTGGTCTTGTTGTGTTGTGCTGACTGTCTTCTACATATAGGTGGCACTGTTGGGTCTTAAATATGCTGTATGTAAAATAGCCCCAACACAACATGGGTTAATATATCATACTTCACTCTCTTGTCTTCATGTATAAATCGACAAGTTAGACAAAACACCCCTGGTGTATTTAAAAGCTATGTTATTAAGTGTGGTGAACTGCAATTATTTTGCACCATTGATTCAAACCTGATGACAAGCAAATAGCTTTCAGCCACATGCATATATATTTATTTATTCATTCCTTCCTTCATTGACAGGACATTATATGGTAGATGGGAAAGTTGATATTGACCACTTGTCTTCATAGTAGGGAATTTTTTGATGTGGAACAAATACCTGAGGAGACACACCATGAGCATGCTCTGTTCTTGCTCTATTTTCACTTTATTTTTTTATTATTGTCTATTTATTTTGAGGCTTTTATTTTGATGCCATTAAAGCACACCCACAAGCAAGAAAAAGATTACGAAAAATCAGACAGGTCAGGCTTGCTTTATACTTTTTGAAACATGAGTGTTCTCAGAATACAGATGCAACTGAAATGAGTGTGTATCGTGCTGAAGGGGAAGCACACAAAAACTTCTCAAGGGTGAAACAGCCAATTGAAGAGAACATGCAACAGTAGGACATGCACCACACACAAAACACCACTGCAAACAAACAAACAAAACAACAACATGTGCCTCTGGCCAAGTGTTTCTGAGTGGAAAGACTAATAAAATCTACAGATTCTGAAGAAACTCTTAAATGAATGTTGAAACGATACAGTATGCAACCCGTAGGCATGGGGAAAAATAATTTGCAGAAAGAGTTTATTGCAGAATATTCCCACCAGTGGAAATGTAAACATTCTCTCACAAACAATGAAGTTCTGTAATGTCAAAATCTGGAATTGTTGGGAATCTCATCTATATTAGTTATATGCCTGTGTTTGTGTGCTTGATAAGAAATAGTTTTTTCCATCCATCCTTTTTGTCGATCGTTTTAGCATTCTATCAAACGTTTTACTAATCTATCAGTCTATCATTCTGTCTGTCAACAACCTTTACTTTTCTAGTTAAAATTTGGTTGAACTTTGAACATTCCTTTATTTTAATTCTACTTAATAACATTCAAATTCAAACTCCACTTCTGTTTCTTGCTTGATGTCTCAATTAATTTTTTTACAAAGTAATTCATAAGGTGAACTCATTTCTGAATGACAATCAACTTATTCTAGACAGTCTAAACATTAGACTGTGACCACAATGTATCAACTTTCATTTCATTATTATTATTATTAAATGCTTGTGCTTTTATTATTGTTTTTTTTTTTGCCTCTATTTATATGGAAGTGAATACTCTTTCTTTTGTTCTTTTTTTTTTGCAGTTTAATTTAATTTTCAATTTTCAAATTGTATTGTCAGCATAAGAATTGTTCAGGTTAAACAGAAAAATTGGCATGAATGTCAAAATTTGTTAAAAATAAAACATTTTGCTTTCAGGTTTAAATAAAAAAATGTTTCATATCTTCAATGTTGCTGTATATCATAACACATTGAAGAAAAGGCTTCAGGAAAACATGCCAGCAGTGCAGGCTTCTTTAGATGAGTGCTGTAGTCTTATCAGTCGACTCAAATGAGCTCATCTCGATGATGGCAGAGTGTCAGAAGACCGACTCTCATGTATATACAGCTTATCTCTCTAGGACAAGAGAGATAAGCTGTGTTTTGGCACAAATATGTCACATAAAGATATTAAAACATCTCCTTCTGCCTCGGATACCATAACGCGCTCTCATCTGCCTCCATCTCCCCCTACACCATCCGTTTGGAGTTCATGTGGAATGTGTCTGGAGATGTTTTAAATGGGGGGACAGCAGCAGATGAGTAAAGAGGAAGTGGCTTATTGGATTTGACAGACGGAGAGTGGGATATGTCGTGCCCTCCCTCTGGGTTTTCTTCTAAATCCAGTTTGAGTAATCATTTTATTCTGAAATAGTTTGTAAGACATCCCTTTGCCTCAGGAAATAAAGATGAATAGATTACTTTTATTTGCTGTTGCTTCATCATGTCTCTTTATTTCTCTCTGATTTACTTTCTCTCCTGTGACAATTGCAAATGGTCATGCAACAGTGTAAAAAAAAAGAAAGGTTCTGAATGGAGGGAGAAGAGCTGGGATGTAAAACCAAAAAACAAAGATGGTTTGTGATTTGCTTTATTGCTTAGAGATCAGTATGTATGTATGTTTCCTTTCACCAGAGCCTGGCTTTATTTGTTTTGGTGATTACATTCATCATGGAACAAATGACAGAAATATAACTATATCGAAACATGATTACAGAGAAGATGACAGGCGAAGCGAGTGAGAAAGGGGCAGGGGGAATTCCTGTGTCAGTTCCTTCAGATTTGGCATGAAACTGTGCTGTCTGTTGGACTGAAATGAAGATGTTTCCAGGGTTTGACTGGCAGACTGACGGCCACACAGTTTGCATTTTGAACATTAACGTTACATTACAGCTGCTCCAGGCCTTATTGATCAACTCTTTCAGCACTCCCACACATGCACATGTCTCGTCTGGTTGAGCAGGAGAGCCAATTCTCTAACTGTTGGTACACATGACCAGAAAGGTAAAAAAAAGTTGTTGAGTTTGCTGTTTTAGAATCATCACGTGGATGTTTGATACTGCTAAAGATACTTATGGTCAGGGCCGCTTCTGGCCAAATGGGTGCCCTAAGCAGGATTGTATTGTGCCCCCTTTCCTCAAATATGATGATGGAAAAAACACCTACTATAGGGGTGAAAATAGAACATTAATAAAATAAAAAAGTAAATGACCTAGATGAACAATTACAGTTGTTTTTATGACTGTAAGTCATTCTCCTCAAATGCTACTGACGTTAGAAAAGTGTTTACAAATATCGCATGTAACTTTAGAGACGCTAAATTTCGAAAGTCCAATCTCAAGCCAACCTTATGCCTGTTTTTTTATTTTATTATTATTTTTTTTACTTTATTTTTCTTTAACCTGCGCCGAAATGCTGAGGTCCTTTACCCGGGCATAGATGTCTATCCATCAATTATGAACATTTAGCCGCAAACAAGGTGCGAGCGTGGATGGGAGAATGACGCATGTTTTTTTTTTTTTTTTTTTGAGCAACTGGGATTGTGCCCCCTCTGGGAGTTGGTGCCCTCTGTGTATAGGGAGCGACGGTACTACTGCTTAGTTTTGATAAGATACACTGTCACGAAAGAAATGTGCAAAAATTTTACCTATTAGTATCATCAAAGGTGCATATTAATTACCTAATTCACAATTTTAAATGGATAGTTCACCCAAATATTCTTTATTTGCATGTGATTCAAAAACTGACTTTATTTCTTCTTCTGTGGAAATAAAATAGGTTTGAAGTTTTATAGTTTTTTAGAACAGAGTTTAGATGAAAGACCAGACTTGCCAAATATTAAGATAACAACATACAGCACACCTCAAAAATAATTTTCTTAATGGTTATTTTTTGTTTCGTTAACTGGTAAAATATCTAAAAATCCTTAAAAAATAGTTGTAGAAATGCTGTTTATTTAATCTTTTATATACATTTTATTAGATCATTTATAAGCTTTATTAAAATTTGATATATTTAGGCAAAATCAAAGATTTATTTAATTACATTTGAATTCTTAATATATAATGCAACTTTGCTTCTCAAGTTAATGCACCTTTTTCTATGAATGTTTATATATTTTTTAAACATTTTGATTAATGATTATGGTGCTTTTAAAGGTTTCTGTAATTAACTTCAGTATAGACTATGAACTAGTGAATGTACTAATTCAATGTAAAATAAACACCACAATTAGATATTTGATATAATTGGTTAATCTATTAATCTAATGGTTTGATCTATTTGGTATTTAGAAATGATTGTAAAGGCAAAAGAGGTATTTTTCTCTTTCTTCACCAAGATTACAGATAACATTAGTAAATGCATGTTATAGTTTTGATACAAATATCTCAAATGTATTTGTGAATCAGAAGATACTGGCTATACATCTATACGTTATGAAAATCATAGCACAGTGTTTCACTTCAGTCTCACTAGCTGCAGTGGGATTAAAAAATGTCTATCAGTACAACAGACATTAAAATATGACGTTGCCATCATTTCATCAAATAGATGTGACATTTTAATACCATCTCTATAGAGGGGAAAGATTCAGCTGTGGGTTGTCATTATGTATATACGCTGACTGTAAGCCACAGAGCAGCAGTTCAATAATGAAGTCTGCAGAGGAATGTCCTACTACTGAGCGATAGTGCTTAAATCCTCCTGGAGACCGAGCAATGATCACACAGACAGCTTAGGTGAGATTCCCTATCTCCAGCTTAATTGAAATGCCAAAAAAGAGCTGTTCTACATGTATGAGAATGACAGGTACAATTTTTCAGCCCCCAGTTTTTGCATCTGCACCTTTGGTTGTGGTGGCTGAGGTAGGCCTCGCTTTATTCCCAACAGCCAATCCTTGTGCTGGGAGTTTGGGATCTATGGATGAATTATATCAAAGAATTAGAATTCCTGTTCTGTGGTCTTGGAATTACTTAAAGGAAATTTACATTTGAGTTTAAACCACTGTGTTGGCTGCCAGCTTTTCAGCTTCAGATTTACATATGAAAAAGAGGACATATAATCAGAAAGTATGGCGTGCTCTTCTGGGAAATTGTGTTAGATGTGTGGTGCAGGGTAGCTTTTAGAAAGGTTGGCAAAAGTTTTGATAAATTTTGACGTAAATCTGCATGTTACTTGGAGTTTGGCACAAGGATGTTATGTGAATCTAGATTGATTTCAGTCATTGCATATAGACAAGGTTACATTGTTTTCTAAGTAATGCCAATATTTCACCTAGACATTTTTTTAATACTATCTGTCCAAAATAAGTTTCAGCACAAAGTTTAGATAGAATATCACACTTGAAAATTTATAATGTAAAATAACTTTTAATCAGTATTATTGTCTTGTTTTCCAGTAAAATATTGAAACATCCTTAAATTTTAAATAATTTACTTTGTGAGAAAGAATTCAGAATACATTGAATCTTTAATTCAAGATTTATTTTCAAATGCAATTTTGCTTCTCAAGTAAATGAACTTTTTAAGCATGTTGATATATTTTTACTGGAAAAAAGGCAAAAATTATTATTGATCATTAAATTACAAAGGATTCGTCATAATTGGAATTCGGGGTTCTGTACTTCAGTGGTTATTGTCATAATTTACCAATAGAACCTTTTCTGTAGTGATTGTGGACTTGTCCTCCTCCACAACTTCTCTCTCGTGTGAGGTGCCACAAGGCTCTATTGTCCGATCCGTTTTATTTCCAATTTACATGCAGCCTCTCAGGTCCATTATAGCCAGGCATAACATAGCTTTTCACTGCTATGCTGATGATTTGCAAACTTATTTGCCTATGAGACCACAAAATGCTAACGCATCTGGGTCGCTATTTGTTTGTACTTATGACATTAGACTATGGTTGATCTAAACAAATGAAAAACTTAATATATCTTATTCAGAGAGTCTGTAACTACTGACTTTGAAGTGCTGACTTTAAAGCTTAGACCACTGTCAGAAATCTCGGTGTGAATTTTGATAGTAGCCTGAAATTTGATAAACAAATTGACAGGGTTGTTAAAACTAGTTTATTTCATGTCTTTTGGCCAAGGTCAAACCATTTTTGAATCGCTCTGACCTTGAGAAAGCTATTCATGCTTTTATCAGTTCAAGATTAGATTATTGTAATGCACTTTATGTTGGTGTCTCACAGTCATCCCTAAGTCACCTTCAGCTCGTGCAGAATGCTGCAGCCCGTTTTTTAACTAACACACGCAAACATGAGCACATTACCCCAATTCTTTATTCGCTCCACTGGCTTCAAGTTTCTTTTAGAGCAGTGGTTCCCAACCTTTTTCAGCTCGCGGCCCACACAACCAAACACATATGTTTGCGCGGCCCACTTCAAAAAAATTAACTGACCCCGCTATTGTTGGGTTAATAACTTAGTACTCAGAAGCTAGATTTTAAACTATATTTATTGAATAAACTAGGGCTGTGCGATATGGACAAAAAAAAAAAAAAAAACTATCGCGATTTTTTTGATCAATTTTGCAATTGTGCTTTTACAGTCATAAATGCATTCAGGATTAATTTGAAACATATTTCCAAAAGAAAACCAATCAGAGCTTTATCAAAAAGTTGTAACATCTCTAGAACAGACATAAGTCAAAATTATCACTATAGTGAAGATGTAAAAAAATTTATAGACTTGTGGCAAAAAAAATAAATAAATAAAAAATCCTGTATACAGGGACTTTTTTTTCTTTTTTGCCATGCATTGTTCATAGAGCTCAATAATTGTAGCGGTGCCTCAGGTGTTTGCAGTGTGTATACAGTATGTGTATGCGGTCAGCAGTGAGAGCGCATAAATATAACGCGAAAGCACATTAAAATAATGCATGAGTGCGAATCTCTCTGTTCGCAGCAGATTTCCTTTGCTCTGTCACAAAACCGGTCGTGCTTGCTCAGATACACGCTGCTTTGCGATGAGAGAGTGTGCACACTTAAAACGTGTCTCCTCTCACTTAAACTGCATCCTGTTCACTAACAAATTCACTCTATGCTCATGTGTTAGACATGAATTATTTTCGCACGTTTTTATTTCTAGCCTTTTACCGCAGTGAGAACGCTCTGATCCGTCAACATTGGCTCAGAAAAAAGGCGCATCACAGACAGTGTGTGAACCTGGAGTTAGGCATATGCGCACGCTCAAATCGTGATTTTAGGACGTTTTCTTTTAATCGCAAAGCCCTAGAATGGACTGGAAATGAACAGAAAATAATTGGCGGCCCACCTGCAATACCACCGCGGCCCACTAGGGGGCCGCGGACCACAGGTTGAAAACCACTGTTTTAGAGTTTTATTTTATTGATTGTTTTTAAGCCCTCAATGGCCTTGCCCCAACTTATGTAACGGAGATGCTGGCTTTTCATCAGCCAAACAAGACTCTTCAGTCAACCAATCAACTTTTGCAGGAAGTCCAGAGGTCACAGTTCAAACACTGGGGTGACCAGGCTTTTTCTTTATAGCTGAGCCCAGACTCTGGAATAAGCTTCCCCAGTATATGTGCACCATTACTGACCTGGGCCTTTTTAGAGCTAGGCTTAAAACTTATTTATTTAGACTGGCTTTTAATATCTAGCAATTGTTGGGACATTTTTGTATATTTTATGTATTTTATTGTTGTTAGTGTTGTTGGCTTTTATTTTTGTTTTGTTTTTGCCCTGTTTTATTGGAAATAACTTTGGTTCACAAGGACTGTATAAATAAACGCTGATTGATTGATTGATTGATTGATAACTATCTTATGGTTGTAAACCCTAGCATTTTTTTTTTCATTATTGATAAAATGATTAAACAAATATTTAAAAATGATGTTCCACAGGGTTCAGTTTTCAGTTTTGTTTGATTTGCTTAACACTTGTTTAGAAATTATGGTACACACACACAAACTCACACACTGTATACCATGGCCTCCTCAACAGAAGGTCATATTAAATCATAACTGGCCAGAACATTCAGCATTATAGTTTGATATAAAACACAGTTAAATGGTCTGACTTATGCAAGTAATTTATCTTCATCAGAATTACAAGAAATATAATCCCATTGTCCAAAGGAAATCCATTCTATTTTACGCATAATAAAATTTGAAAGCACTTTAATGCCAAGAGACTTGTAACTTTATTCCATTGTCTGTAATAAAATACAGAAATTTCAGACATGCAGCAATATATTGTTCATACGGAGGTAATGACAGTAAAACATTTTATGAAGTGCAAAATAGATTGGCATGGGAAAAAGAAAGTTATACTGCTGCTAGAGAACAAAATAATTGAACATTAATTTCCATTAGTACTATTTCAAATTTATGTTTGTACATTTACAGAAACACTCTCCTGAGTTAATAACCATAAGCTGAGATGAAAAGTGAATGTGGACACCTGAATACCGTTTGTCCAAACCATTGGCATGAAGAGGAAAGCTGGTCCTCTGTTTGCTGCTATTATAGATTCCAGTTTCACACAGCTTGGCATTTACTACTTTTCAGACAACAAGAGCAACTCTGAAGTCAGGCATTGATGTTCGTTGATGGTGTCTCGCTCACTCACCGGTCGAATTCATCCCAAAGGTGTTCAGTGAGGTTTAGATGTGGTTTTCCACTCCAAAACCAAGTAAACTTTTTCTTTATGACCTCTGCTTTGTGCACAGAAAAATAGAAAGTCTCTATTCTATTATAAATATTTGGCTGTATGTTGGATTGTTTTGCACTTGTTAGAGCTGAAATAGCCAAATCTGTTAATTAGAAGGGGTTGTCCACATACTTTTGGAACTTATATGTATCTCAGATCTTCTAACGCCTGGTTCTTTTGAGTAATATGATGCGGATTGTATGTGTACACACACACACACACACACACATACACACACAATTGCTTGCAAGTGTGTGCGCACACCTGAGAGGATCTGAGAAATCCCATGCTACCATATGATGAGAAAATGTCTGAAGGAAGGAAGAATGCAAGTATATTTGGCTGCTTGTGAAGTGTGTGCCTTTGTATGCTTGAGAGAGAATCCATAGGGCCAATAGGGCTTGTTTAAAAGTCTTTTAGTACAGTGGACAATGGCAAAGTGAGGTTAGAATTCAGCCTTTCTGCAGATTTGTGCTGCTGGACAGAAAAGTGCTTTGACAGCTTAAAAGAATATACTAGGCTGGCATTCAATGGCTAGTAATGTGTGCTGGCTAGTGACTAGTATTAGTACTCAACATAACATAACACATTTCCCAATGCATTAAGTCTTAACCCTAAAGCTATAATCAGCTATGAAGGACAGTGGTATCATTTTTTATACCGAAGCATTATAACACAAACATGTTTCCAAAAGCTATAGTATGGTCTGTAAGATTTTGTAATGTTTGAAAAAAGACTCTCTCGTCCACCAAGGCCACATTTATTTGATTAAAAATACAATAATAAAACAATAATAATGTGAAATATTACTAAGATTTAAAACTACTATTTTCTATTTTATCATAGTTTAAAATTAAATGTATTCCTGTGATAGCAAAATGATGCAGAATTTTCAGCAGCCACTGCCTTCAGACATCATTAATATACTGATTTGGTGCCGAAATATCTTATTATCAGTGTTATTATTATTTTGCGGAAATCATGATAAATTTTTTCCTGAATCCTTTGATGGACAGGACGTTTGTATTATCATTATTATTGTTATTATTATTAGTAGTAGTACTAAGGAAGTAAGTAAGTAAGAAATAATTGAAGACAGGCCATTGAATTATTAGAATATAACGGACACCCAAGGTGCGGAGTGGGCATACACCTCGGATGTGCATTATTTTCTAATAATTCAATGGGCCGGAGTCAATTATCCAGTTTATACTATGGTTAACACACCTCAAATATTGTTGTGTATCTCATTCCATGCCTCTGAGAGAGAGAGAGATTAAGCGTGTGTGAATTACCTGAATCTGTGTGTCTCTCAACAGTGTTCGGGAGCAGTGTTTCTACTAATAATCTCCATCATCAAGAGCAGCGTTTTGGTTCTTTTGCTGTTGTAATGACCTTTGAAATAACTAAAATCATTTGGCGAAGTGATATGGACATATAATGTGGTCAAGACCTGCCTGGAGCTACTTTAGCCATGTGTTGTCCTGAAAATAATTGCACAACTTAGAATGTTCATCAGCCAGTCAGATTCAAGCATCCAACAGCCCCATAGTATATAATAAACTGCAGACGGCAGACTCTTCATTCATTCTTACTTTAATAAGATTAAAAAATGAAATCTCTTCTATTTAATGGTTGGACTTTCCTGTTGTTTTATAATGAAAATGTTCTTCTTCTTTTGTATTCTTCATATCCTGATGAAGACTATGTGGGCCAAAACACATTGATTTCATTTAAATATTATTCCCCCAGCAGCAAGTGTTGATCGATTTACCTTCTTCAGAAGTTTCTTATAATTTCCATTTACCTTGTTTGTTAGTAAGGTTGCACCTGACTAGTTATCGGTCCTGTTTTACAGTCCATATTGCCCTTTGCACACTGCAAATAACTTTTCCAGGCCTCTTTCTCACCTCAAGCCCTGTCTGTTTGAGTCATATCAGCCCACCCAACCCATTACCGATCAACATTCAGCTTGAAACAACTACACTTCATCTCAGCAAGCATCAAACATTCTCTATCAACTGCCTTAAATCCATCCTGCTCAGCCACCTCTTGTAGACACTCATTCATCAACATCCTCCCTGACAGCCACATCTTATGAACACCAGTTCTCCAGCTCTCATCGCCCCCCCACCCCAAATGGCCCATCTAACAGCGTCTCAGCTGTTAGACCCTCCAAACACAGCAACTGCATTCTCATATCACATCTCTCCACACACCCACACATACACGCAGTCTGTGTAATGGGCTTGAGGAAACATACTGGGAACACTATCAGTGTGTTTGGAGACAAAGAAAGATGACAGCTCTGATAGAAAGAGAGAGCGGGACGTGATGATGATGCAGAGTGAGGAAAAAGAATGCGGAGAGCCAGAAACAGCATGGAAAATTCAAATTAAGAGAGGTAGTGTGGTGTGGTGGAAAGATGGATAGCAACAAAGTGGTTGGGAAGAACGATATGACAATGATAAATACAATTTCACAAAAGGGAGAGGGAGAAATAGCATGAGTCCAGAGCTAAGCAGCATGCAAACAGTGAGGTGTTTTTCAGAGGATTATTTTATATATTATGATGCTGATTATTATTATTATTATTTTGATTAAAAAAGTCATTTTAATTCCTGAAGAGCATAGATAATGCATTAGTAAGCAGAAGGCATGGGACACGCAGAGCTCACTCTCACACTGTGAAATGGCTGATTGGACTTAATTGGAAGTAATTCAGGGTTAACAAAAAAAAACTAGATTCAAATTGTGCTAAACTCCTCGCTGCGTCCTTCCCGGAACATTTTACCTGGGAAAAGGGGACACGCCAGAGAGTGCTTTCACACTGTGAGCTGAGCTAATCAGACTCATGAAGCTACGCAAGCTGTGAGTGTATAAAGCACCAAATAAATCTCACTCTCTGCGAAAAGCAGGGAATATTCTACTTCAACCTGAGTGCTCTCACACAATCAGACCTCATTCAGAAATGTTTGCTCCATTCACATGTGAGTCCAAAACAACCATAAACCTTGTTTATTTATTTTTTTGATTTTTTGGGGGGGGGGGCTAGAGTCCTAATTGGAAATAGGCACTTTTAGATTAATAATAATTTACATATTTTATTTTAATTTTATTAGAAGCATTAATTAAGATGCTCGGGAAGAAAGTGCATCTGCAACCAAATAAAGATCCAAGGAGAGAGAGTGTACGTCCTCTGTGAGGGGGGATTGATTTCAGGTCTTTATTGGTGCAGGAGCAGATACTAATCACTACTAATTAATATGCTAAAACTTTCCCTCTAGCACTTATCTCTTACCACAGCAGCCTGGTCTTAATTATTTCATTCGCAAGATTCGAAAGAGATTCCTTTACAAAGCAGTGTGACATATTTTAACACATACATATATGCGACCCTGGACCACAAAACTTAAGTCGCTGGGGTATATTTGTAGCAAAAGCCAAAAATACACTATGGGTCAAAGTGATAGATTTCTCTTTTATGCCAAAAATCCTTAGGACATTAAGATGTTCCATGAAGATATGTTGTAAATTTCCTACTGTTAATATATCAAAACGTTATTTTTGATTAGTAATATGTACAGCTAAGAAGTTCATTTGGACAACTTTAAAGGTTATTTTCTTAATATTTTGATTGCAGCCTCAGATTCCAGATTTTCAAATAGTTATGGCTAAATATTGTCCTGTCCTAACAAACCAACCATCAATGGAAAGCTTGTAAATGTATACATCTCAATAATAAAAAAAAGACCCTTATGACTGGTTTTGTGGTCCAAGGTCACATATAGCCTGACCCACATACTGACCCAAAAGCAGTGTACAGTATGTTTCATTTATAATACAAGGCATCATGTTTACTCCTTTCTGACAATAAATAAATAAATTGAATGCATACCTTCTGCATACTTTTGGATTATCTACTGTATGCTCTTCAGGAAATAGAAGGATTTAAAAAAAATAATAATAATACTAATAATGATAATATATAAAATAATAATAATAATAATAATGATAAATATTAAATAATTTAACTCCATAATTACATTTTAAAAATATTGTCTGGTTAATGTGCATGAACAACTGTAAGTTGTAATGAATGACAGTCGGGGAGTATTCAGAAAACCTGTTTGAAAATGGTCATTATTTTTGCAATTGAGTTTGGTCATACAAGTGATGTCATTGGACATTTCACCTTTACAGCTTCATGGACTAAAAGATTGTGTTCAGATGTAGGATGTTATTACCTAAAATAATGATGCAATATGTTGGAATACTATTGGTTTTGAGGTAATGTTTAGGTTTCCTACAGTTCTTGCTCTTTATCGAGACCTCACATTCATGTTTCTGCAGTCGATTCATGCGTATTCTTAACATTTAATATTAACACCCATGTTCAACAGGATAAAAGGATCCGTCAGGAGGACCAACCTTTAGGGTGCCTTTTAAAAGTGCTTTTCATATTGCTTTACTGCCATGCCAATCGCCTTATCTAACTTAAGCAGTAACTAGAGAAAGCAAAATCTACAACTTAACCTCCAGGCATCTTATCATCTCGGAACATCAGGCCCCTTTTCTTAGCCCATATCCGAATTCCAAATAAATAAATAATGCAAACCCTGAACATTCCTGTTTGTCTGTCAGTGTCATTTGCACTTCAAAGTGTGAGGAATGGAACCGGAGAGCAGGCGTCTCGTTGTCAAGCATGTTTGGGTGAATCATTTGTTTGCCCCCCGGTTGTCTCTCTTTGGTTCGCGTCTAGCTGTGGTTAAACCTGTAGCATTGATGCCGGCTTATCTCTGCCACTCAGAGACTCCACACACACTCTCTCTCTCCAGAGATTGCCCTAGAGGAGGATGTGGAAGGCACACATGAAACTGACAGGATGTACGTCTCGAAGGAGAGAGGGATGAAAAAAGAATAAAAGTAACATCTTAGAAATATTGGAAAACAAACTTGTTGGGGGCCAAGGAAGGGCACTCAGATCTCATCTGTTATAGTAGTGTAGAAGAAGTCTGAGGTATATAAACAAAAAACGTGTGCAGATTTTATGAAGGATAGTAAAAATTTAATCATGTTATCATTTACTCACTTTCATGTCATTCAAAATATATATGAATAAAATGTTGTCATGAAACTCTAGAAGTTTAATTAATTAATTACAGCATCAGTCACATGGCACAGCTGAAGCCGGTTTCTTTTTGCATCAGCCGCCATGAGCTTGCTGCTCAACATTCAAATACTTGGCTAGTGCTTACTGCAGCAGTTGTAGCATGCTTCAGAAACTCTTAACCATCCCCAGCTCCACCTGTATAGATCTGCTATGTGATAATTTACTGTATATTATATTATTTCATATATGTGAACCTGGACCACAAAACCAGTTGTAAGGGTAATTTTTAAACTTCAAAATAAGAATATATAAGCTTTCCAGTGATGTATGGTTTGTTCGGATAGGATAATATTTGGCAGAGAAACAACTATTTAAAAATCTGGAATTTGAGGGTCCAAAAAAATCTAAATATGGAGAAAATCACCTTTAAAGATATCCATATGAAGTCCTTAAAGGGGCCGTATGTAGGATTGTGGCCTTAAATGGTACTGCAATCACTATAAAAATACTGTAGAGCGGTGTATCCCCTCCCCCTACCCCCTGACTCGAGGTTGCCAGATGAGCTGCAGGATTCAGCAGAAACGTAGGCTGCTTTAAATGAGCTTCCAATGGCAAGTGACGAACAGACGTACACAGTAAGTTTTTTTTCTGTTAATTATGTTTATGCTTCATGAGAGATATTTTGATAAGTAATTATGTATTTAAAAAATGTACTAATTGTCATTAGTTAAATATAATCGTAAAGATTTATGCTCGTATGTGACAGTATAATCGTAAAGATTTATGCTCATATGTGACAGTATAACGACAAATTTGTGAATTATAACGAGGTCTTTTTGATTTAGCAACATCAGACATTTTTATCCGACTGGAGTTAGGTTAGGTTACAGCAAAGCTGGCAACATGGATCCCAAAACACTACTGACTTCGTGATTGGTAGATAGGTGGAGGGAGGCGTGTCAGGCCAAAACACAAAATGACAACATCAACATCAGTTGAGGGCTACAAATCCACTTTTTAAATGACAATATCCTGGCCAGACTACTGTTGTCAGTGATATAAGTATTTGAAATGAACATGATTTCTTAATGTCTAGTGACACATCAGGGCCATTTTATGATTAATTGAAAAATATTTTTTACATAAAGCTCATTTAATAATGCATATTACTAATGATAATAATTTTTTATATATATATATTTAAGGGTAGAAAATGTAAAAAAAAATATCTTCATGGAACATGATTTTCACTTAATATCCTAATGATTTTTGGCATAAAAGAAAATTAGATAATTTTGATTCATACAGTGTATTGTTGGCGATTGCTACAAATATAGCCGTGACTTATGACTTGTTTTTGTGCACCAGGGTCACATATGTTATATGTGCAACAGCAATATTTCCTACACTTGTGGCGATTTCATAGGAATTTGTATGATGTCAGTTGTATGAAAAGGCAAGATAACCCTAACCCTAGATAACACTAAACATAAGGTACAAATTCATATGAATTAGCCAAAAATTTGCCAAAACATGAAATTGCCATGATCGTTTGTTGGAAAACAGAGTTTTGCTCTGAAAAAAGAAAGGCTATGGATTTCAAATGACATGAGAGTGAATAAATAATGCTGAAATGTTGCATATTGCAAAACATGGTCAATCCCAGTTGGTGTTGGCATTCCCTATTGAAACACATTTAACTCCAACTGGCAATCTCTTTCACTCCTCTACCAGCTCCACTCTTTCCTTTACATGGTCTGTCTCTTCTTGTCTCCCGCTACATTAGTGTGAAATGTGTGAGGAAATAATCAACACCAAATTTGAAGATTTGTAACAATACGGGTCAGAACAGCTACAATATTGTTAAAATGCTAAATTAATTAATGTCTTGGTGTTGCATATTAGTGGACAGCTGCACATCCTCACTACATTTGGAGTGCTATAATCCCAGGTCAGTTCACAATGTGTTTCCCTGGCCTCAGACCCATTTCTGCTGTTATTTAGAGTATAATTTGAGAAGCAGTGATGGGTGAAGAAGGAAGATGGCTTAGAGAAAGAGAGAACGAGATGAATAGGATAGTTTGCTGTCTATTATTCTGGTCTTTATGTCCTAAAAGATGAATCTCATTAGTTCAAGGCTGTGCCTAATGAGCACTAATCCTCCATTCAGTGAGACACACACATAGAACCACTGACAGATTGTTGACAGAGAGGGGAAGCATGGATTCTTTCTTCCTGTATCTGAGAAGATTATAATAAGAAAAAGTTGTTGTTGGCATATACACTTTTAAAAATAAAGTGTTTCGCAGCGATAACTTAGAAGAACCTTTTCCCACTATAAAGAACATTTTGTGCAGTATAACGTTTCCATGGATGTAAAATATGCTTCATGGAGCAGTAGATGCCAATAAAATAAAACGTTTTATTATACTTTGAGGATTTTTTTTTTTATGAAATCATAACGGGTTAGGAGGCATAGGTTAATTCCTTAAAATGTCCATTTAAACAGAGCCTGAGGAGGGAAAGTCTGTAAATAAACCCAGTTTTTAACTAAAAGAACAGTTGTATCGACCTTCAACTCAATGGAAGGATCAAACCTGAGTTACTGTAATAAAACTAAAGTAGAAATAAAAGTATTTTTCACCAAAATGCCACTGGGTCGGTGTTGTTTTAATTGAATCAAGAAATCCATAGTGTCTCTTCTCAGAAAGAAAAAAACAGAAAAAGAAAATGATGGGAAAGTGTAATATGAGAGGAAAAGATGAGATGGCTCATCTGATCAATATCTCCCTGCCTCGAATTCAATCAGCGGGGATAAAAAGCAATTCTTCCTATCACCCAAAATAATACATCTCCATTACTCCGCACGAACTCCCATCATATCTGACCCTTCTTTCTATCCACACCTCACATGCTCGCTCCCCCCCCCACCCTTTTTTTTAATCTGTGCAGAGATACACGAGAGGAGGGGTAGAGTTGATGATTGATTGAGTCATGATAAATCAATCATCCCAAAATAACGCACATGCTTTTGGCACCTGTCATTTCATTTTCCTGACCCCAGAGCTGTTTGAGGGGGATATCTCTTTGATAACATTGCTTCAGAGTGACAAGAATGTAGAAAAAAAGTGCATCCAAACGTGCATGGTGAGCCAGTACATGTCTGTCTCAATGTTTCCCAAATGGAAGTTGCAGCAGTTGTCCATCGCTCAAATGCATAATCAAGAAACCAACTGCAATAACAGCTTGACAAATACAATATTCCCTGCAGAGCGTGTCTCTGTCAAGTAACTCCCATGATATGCATCCTCTCAAATACTGAATCATGTTACAGAGGCTTGCAGAAAATAACTGCTGGCTATGAAAGCCCTGGGAGGAAGGGTTTCCTTATCTCTGCCTGTTTATAATTCATCCCATCCAAAGACAGAGTTGTAACATTATCTGTTTTTCTTGCCTTGGGATCATTTTTATATGCATTAACTTTAGAGTAACTTTGCACGTTTGTTGGTGTTAGAGGGCGACAGGACAGGTAGATTAAAAGCTGGATACACTTGCATAATGGCTCAGCTTTGCCAACTGAATAATAACCAGGAAGTAATTTTCCTTAATTAGGGACCAAAGACTAAAAATACAAACAATATTTTGGTATTTACATTTTAAGAGTGCTGGGGAGTAATTAACGGTAAAAACTATTGATAATTATATATTGTATACGTTTAAAAACATACATAATGTGTAAAGCTAACGTCTTTAAAAACATGTTTGACTGTAGTTTAACCACAGATGTAGCAGCTTCCCCAACACTGGTGATTTACACAAAGTTATAGTTATGCTGATGTTATATTTACATATAGGGATTAAAAACAATCTCAAAACCAATCAACCAACACGATATGATATCAGTAACACTCCCTTTCAGTTTCCAAGTGATTAATCTTGTATGGGTACGAAAGGTGCTAGCTTAGCATATAGCCTCTAGATATCACATGAATCACTCGCTGACAGATGAGGCTCTGAGATGTTGCAGAACAGCATTTTTTTTTTTTTTTCATTTGTCATGTTTATCTCTGGATACTTTTGCAAATTTAAAAAAAAAAAAAAAAAAACAAACAAAGCTGTAAGTATATCTTAAAAGCTTGTATCTAGATGAAACATTGTGATATCATACTTTAGTGAAACCTAAAACAAAACATAGCATGGTTTGCTTGTCACTGTTGATTAAAATAATAACTCAGTGCTATTGTATTATACAAATCCTATACTATTTGTTTTTGACCTTGTGTAATAACTGAACTGATTCATTTTCAGATTTATTTTACTCTTTAAAAACAATTACCGTGCCCATGATACAGATGATGGCCCTCCAACTCCTGCCAGCACTCCATGCTTATATGAACAGAGGGGTGTGACAAACCCTTTTAATTAGATTCCCAACCTCAGTCCTCCTCCAATGCTTAGCTGAAGACAGGGAAAGCAGACCATAATCTGACAGGCATCTGGAGGCAGATGGAGAAATCCAGTCTTCCCTTTAGAGAAGCAGTGAGATGTGGCGCATTTCCCCTCTCTTCACACCCTATTACCCCTCTATCCTGTCCCAATCTCCCTGATGGAATGGAGAGTGATCTGGGACAGAACGAGAGTTAGTCCTGGTGGTCCATGAGCATCAAGGCAAAACCGCAGTGCGCTGAGAAGGTTCTAATTCAACGGGCAGGAGACAGGCTGAAACATATACCTCCCGTCCAGCTCGAGGGGAAATGCAACATTTGGAATACAATTTAAACTCACATAACACTCACATCTATAATTATTAATAAAACATATGAATACACTCAATTGGGCCCAGCATGTCGGAGAAAGTTTTTAAGGCACTTTGTCTGGAGGGTTGATAGGCCGTGCTTGAGGGGGGTTCCTGACATCTGGTGCTTGGATATGTGAGCAATTGCTATAAAGCACTCACTCCATTACTTTGCCACAGTGGACAAACAGGTAATGGGTTTCTTAAAGGTAAACTCTTCTTCTTTCCCCTTACCTGCAAAACTAAATCGAAAACAGTTAATGACTCTGACGTTATCAGATTCAGCCTACTTTTCAGAAGGGCCACACTTAAAATAATAAAAAAATATTTTTGTTAGTCAGTGTTACTTATTCTGCAGTGTATCTCAATTTTTTTTTCTTCTTGTTTTAAGTATATAAACCTCACTAAATATGGTTAATTATTAGTTAATGCTTAAAAAAATAATCAAGGTTTAATAATAATAATAATAATAATAATAATACATATTATTTTTTAAAACAAATCTTATGCAATTTTGTGTCTCCAGTACATTTTTAAGTTCATTAAGTTAAGTAAAAAAAAAAAAAAAAAAACTGTCAAAAGAGAGTATCAAAAGGACCAAATATTTGGATTAATACTATTAATCCTTATCCAGTCTGGCTAGACATTACAGCTTCGTTTTTTCTGAATGTCTTTATTATAAAGAAATGAGTGAATCACTAAAAAAAAAAATAAAAAAATAAATAAAACTAGCTCTACACTGATAGCAGAATTAATATCTAAAATAAGAAGCATAGTTCCAATTACCTTGTCTTTATATTTATTTATCGTAAAAAAGTGTTTGTTTTACTTTAAAAGGGCGATTGTGCATGCTTTGAAGTTAGACTACTAAGTTTTTCCTGCCTATAAAGCTTAGCAGCAACTAAAATGAATTACCCTTTAAACTCATGGTGAACAATTGAAATGAAATCCCTGAGAGTAGAAAACTGTGATAACGATGCAGAATCTTTCTGCAGTAATGAGTATAATGAAGGAAATAAGAGTGTCAAACAGCACGGCTGCCGTTGTAACAATCAACCACAAAGAGAAATTCACAACTCAAACAATATTCTACAAGCTATAAAAAGATTTAGTAACATTTGGCATGTTAACCAGAGTAAGAGAATAAGAAGAGGTGTAGCAATAAAAAAATAGATTTAACTTTAACCTGTCTAGCAGATAGGAATCCTTATGTAAAAACCTAACGTCTAGTAATAGAACATATTATTTTGGATAGAATCATGTGATGTTATTTTGCAGTTAAATCTCCAGGCGTAACCTTCAAGACTTATTAATAAAGTATAAATAATTAATTTTATGAAGTGCTTTGATCCACAAACATTTCGTTTCTCAAAGGTCAACCAAGCATGAGACTGGATGTTGTACTATGACAGTGGAAGGCCTGCATTGGGCTGACTGCAGCCAAATGGGAACAAACAAAAACTCAAATTTGAGCTTTGAAGTGGAAAATTATCTTTTATATTAAGCAGATGTGAGGTTTATGATTTACTGATACAGGGTGCTATTCTCTTATAATCATGGGCAAGCACTTTTTTTTTTTAAACCCTATTGAGCGTGTAGTCATTTTAACCGCTATGTAAGGTGCGCAATAATATTCAATAATATTCTTACTGATAGCACATCTGAGTGTAAGATGTTGACCTTTTATGCTGTTGTTAAAGCTAGACATGCAAAGGTTCAAAAATGAATCACAAATGCTAATACAGTTTGTATAAAGATACATTAGAATTGCATAACCCAAGATTTAACAATTAAAGACATGCAGGTAGAAGGTTTTCCACTATACTATAAAAGATCTCTGCTTGATATTAGGATTTTTTTTTTATTAATATTAACATTGACAGCAAAAGGTCAGTTGCATTGTTTTCTTTTGCAGCATGACACCTACTTTGATATTCTATCAATTCTAATTTTTAAATTTATTAGATTTATTAGGCTTGACGTAAAAAGTATGAGTCATTTGATAAATAGTATTCCTCCATCTAATCAGCCCTCATATATTCAAGCCATGGATTGGATTTCCTGAAGCACTACTTACCTTTAATATTTTATTTCATTTTTATTTCATTTAATTTCATTGGTCCTTGAAAGGAGGTGCTTGTTCTTCAGTAGTTGATCACCAACCATGTTCATATGGCAATATTAATATCAAATGAGCTGTTTTATTTTCTATTCATATTTTATTAAGTTACTAAAAAGTTATATGAATTGTTACTAAAATGTGGGACTTGGCTGGTGTGATTTTGTTAATTCCTAACATGAAATAAACATGGAAATTATTTTTTAAATTTATTTTTAGCTCAAATTAATTTTACTGAATAAAATAAACAAGGGTTAATTAGAAGGTGTTCTCTCTCTATATAATAAATAGCAGTATCTGAGAAACAGTGACCTCTGCTGACGACGAGAGAAACTGCAGACATTATGAGGGAAAAAAAGTAAATTCTTTGTGATTCTTCTTGATACGAGGTGCTCAAGATGATTATTTAATTTAATTATTATTGTAGTTCCCCTTGGTTAGATAAATGAATTAACAGATAGAGGAGCAATTCCAGCACAAAACAACAGATGTATCAAACATGAAGTGCAACAAATTCCACTTTGCGTGCAAGAGCAAAGTCTAGTGACACTGCCTGTGTGCAAAAAAACAAATGCATGTGCATTACAATTTATTGCAGGATGTAAATGCATTAGCTGGTAATGCCATTGTGCCCTGGAATGAGTACGGAATGGAGTACGACCTTGCTGATCAATTAGTTCAGGCATTGTTAGATACCTGAAATTGCCTCATCTGATATTGCTAGAAAAACAAACTGGACACAGACCACTACACATCATGAAATACCCAAGCTATTTCAGAAGGTACAGCTTTTTTCTGTTGAGTGTGGAGGTCAGAAATACTGTGGATAAAAACAAGTAACACATTTACTGATAAAATATATATGCTGGAAGTACTGTAAATTGGTTTTGAGCGGCTGTCAAATAAATAAATGTAAAGGTAAGTAGCACGCTGTCTTCTATCTCCTTTGGGAGATAAAGGCATCTGTCTAGTGTAAAATGAGAATGATAAGGTGAGGACTCAATTACCCACCATTGAGTTAAACAGATGAGGTCAAAGACAAGGCAATCAATGAGCCAACGCTGAGATCAGTGACAAGGTCTTCACTGAGACGACCACTGAGATAACTGTCAATAAAGTAAGTCATTACTCTGAGTCTCACTGGGCTATACAGGAACCTGTTCTTATGTTACTAACTGAATCTGATTATGTTTATCAACAGAGCTTTCTGATTGCATAAATGTAGTTGTACACTACATCATTTTTTTATATGCATAGTTTTTAAATAGACTAGTTATTTAAAAGCTACTTTTTGTGACAGCTAACCTTTTGCATTTATCGAACAGGTAAAATGTCAGAATGCTTTAAAAGGTCTGACATGAAGAACATATTAAAATAGACCTAGTTAGATACAGTTATATCACTTGCATTTCTTTGCATCACTAAAACTAAAATGTCTTTTATGAAAAGTTTCTGTTTAAAGAAATAGTTCACCCAGTGAAAACTCTGTAAGAAACAAATCCATCATTAAGGCATTTTAACCATAAACCGTAACATCTGGTCAAAATAACAATAATCAGTCAATAATATGTAATGGTACCTCCACTGAAAACTGTATCCTCTGTTCTCTCACACCAAAATCCACTGAAAACTGTATCCTCTGTCCTCTCACACCAAAATCCACTGTTTTGGACCTTTAGTTGCTTGATCTGTGCATATTGTTCTTTTGATTCAGACTTTTTCACTGGAGAAAGCAATTATGGATAGATGACTTATTTTAGCTGAAAGCAATGGTTTGAAGTAAAAAATGACCTAATAATGGACTTGTCGTTTGGATTATTGTGATGTTTTTACCAGCTGTTTGGACTCTCATTCTAACGGCACCCATTTACTGCAGAATATCTATTGATGAGCAAATGATGTAATGCAAAATTTCTGCAAATCTGTTCTGATCATCTAAATCTTACATGGTCTGATGCTGAGTACATTCTCAGCAAATAAACATTTTTGGGTGAACAATTCTTTTAATAATGCTTGCCAATGAAATTAACAAGTGATGCTAACATTTTGAAGACAAGATATACACCTTTGCTATGATCCTAGTGACTGACAATAGCAATATATCTTTTCAATACTATGTGCTTTGAGACTTGCTTGAGAATGAAAACCAATAAACTACTGCAAAGCAGAGTCCTCCACCAGGAGTCCTCAGTGGCCCCATTATTCTTCGCTGCCCTTTGATGGCCCTTGCTCTCCAGGCTGGATTGATAGACAAGACTCTCAGCTCAAACCTTCTCTATTTCTAGGGGTCACGTAGCTGCCGATAAACCTCAGCTTATAAAGCCATATTGCAATGGGCCAAACATGCTCTGTATTTCAAAACTGACATAAGATAATAATAGTAATCAGACAAATAATAAATCAAGGAGCAGAAGACAAATATTCAACACGTTTCCATATTATAAATCGTGTACAGCCTCTAGGTGATGCTAGGCATGTGCTTCTATTTTCAATTATCTTCAGGATGTGTACAATCTTTTCATTGGTTTCGTTCATTTAATGTGGAACACGGATGGATTTTCTATCTCTGTGTTATGAATTAAAAGAATATGTTGTTTGTCAGGTTGTACATACTGACCTTGGTGTATCACATTGTTTCTGTGGTTTTAAAAGATTTTATGCTAATGTGTGCGTGTGTGGGGGGGGGGGGGGATTGCAGTAATCTTTGAAACTGTTATCAAGGGACATGAAGTTCAAAAACAAGCTTTTGCAAGTGTCACATTGATTGCTACATTATATTCTGTGCAAGACATATTACTTTTGTTCCAGCATCTGGTATTCTGCTTTCTTTTATTATAGTGGAAATAATCCCTTTTTTATTTTTTGTGTGCGTGTGTGTTGTGCCTCATTTTGCCCTTTTAGATAATCATGCTTGAATTCTATTTTGGGGTTTTTAGAGAAAAAATGTAAGACAGTTTTACCCTTTGTTAACCGTGGGGTGGAATTGCACAGTTGATTTATTGGAGCTAAATAGTTCTGTTAAAGGGTAGATCACAGAATAAAAATTAAAACAGCTTTCTTACTTTGAAGTAGGGTCAGTGGTTGGAATGATGTGACAGGAACCACCTCAACAAGCTGTTAAAGCAGATCGTTTCGTTATCAAATTACTTTATTTTTTGTTTGCCATCAAAACAAAATATACATTTTCATTATGTCATATTAAGGAAAAAAACCTTTGGCATACCAGTGGTTATTGTGGGTCTTATAACCTTTAATTTAGGACATCTTCCTTCACATATTTATTCATAGAAACTACTTCAACTGCTCTCCCCAAGTTCACAGATCAAACAGATGTCAAACCTGCTGAAAGCGGAAAATTAAAGTTGTGAAAAATCGTAGACATTTCCGTTTGCATCTATAAACGGTCAGTTCATAACCATTCAAATAGTGTGGACCATGTCCTCACAAAGTGGTTTTTGACATGTTTTAATATTTGAGAGGACATTTTTAAAAATCTGGTCTTCACAACTAAAGCACACACACACTGACACACACACACACACACACACACACACACACACACACACACACACAGAGAAGGTCCAAAAGAAGGCATATTCCTGAAGCTTTCTACATTCACCATTAACCAGCACCCACTTCCTATCCACTATGGTCAAAAAGTTTGAATGCTGTTAGGCCCTTTGTTCAGTCCTGGGTGCAAGTCATGTCCATGGTGAGTGAAGCACAGAGAAAGTGCTCTCAGAGTGGCTGAATATTAGTCATCACACAGTGAATGAGGCCTTGCAGAAGGCAAGAGGCCCATTTAAAAGTTCTAGCTGTCATTTAGGAACTTTGGCCTCCTTCTTTAAAGCATTGCACCCATACTGTCATATGTATATATATATTATTTTTTACACTAAATGTTTATTTCTTAAACCGGTAATGCTAAACTATTTCTTTCAGTAATATCAAGGATCTTTGGAAGAGCTTTGTAGAGATAGATAAATGAAACAAGAAAAAGAGTAGTTTGTAGTGTCCCTGGGAAACAGCTTTGTATCCATTTAGCAAGTTACTTAGCATGGATATGTAAATGCTTGGGAGTGTAAATGCACAGATATATTAAACCAGCTTAGATAGACTGTGATGTGTTGCATCAAAATATTGAATCTAGAGAACAGTAGCCACCGCCTTTCAAGTGTCTTTGGTCAGCCAGGCGCACAAACTCAATTTAGAGGTAATGATTACTTTATTGACAAGCCTGTGGCTTGCTCACTGTGGTATTGGAAACCAAGCCTCTCTGCAGCTCCAGCTATGAAAGAAGAAGTTAAAGACAGACAGAGATGAGCAGAAAGTGGAAAATTAATCATAGCCTAGAAGACGAGCACTATGGTGAATACAGCCAAAGCATTTGTCAGGCATTTGTTTACAAAAAGCAATTGCTTGCATGTGCATGTGTGTCAGAACACACATTAAATATATAATAGCTACATTATTATTCATCACAGTGATTCATTATAAATGAGTGTAGAGTTATATTTGAAAATGTACAAATACAATTTAGACTATTTATATAGAATATTTGGGGAATTTGCAATAAAACTGAGCCGTTTTGTAAACAGTACATTTGATGGAATAATAATATGATGCCCGAAGGAGAACATTGTATTATTCCTTAAATTATAAGTTGTATTTGTTATGCACCACTCACCCTAAAAACACACATTTAAAGTTTGTCAAGCTAAAATAAAATGATCTATATATTTGTTAAGTGTGTGCATGAAGTAATTATTTAAGATTTATCATCAACGATTCTCTAATGTTTATCTTTTGCATTGCTGTGTGGTCTGTCTACATTATTCATCCTCTCATGAAAATGAAATTGCTGACTACTGTTATGACATCCCACACATAACACTTTTTTTTAAATTCCTTCTGCTTATTATCACTCCTTTCTTCTCTTTCATTTTGTCTCTGTCTCTTTTTCAGGAGCAAGAAATCTGCCGAATTAAGCATATAAAAGAAGATAATTATTAATTCTTCATTCTTAATTTTTTTTGAGATCTCATTTTTTAGGTTTGTTGAGTTTGCTTGATGCCTTAGCAGCTGTAAATCCCAGATCGGTCT